>NW_005871573.1:472072-586593 GCF_000147115.1 Myotis lucifugus | reverse complement strand
TCTCCCGGACCCACAGCGCCTTCACGGGGCGTCACCCGTGGTGGTGGGTCTGCCCCGAGGGTGCCTGAACCGCCTGGGGCCAGGACACTGAAGGAGAGCCCCTTGCTCTGCTTCAGGACCTCAGGGTCCCAACATCTCTCCAGCCCCAGAAAATGGACCCCTGGTCCACGGACTCAGTGGGCGAGTGCCAAATGCCAGGTCCTGGTGGCTAGCTCTGTCCCTGTCATCTTAAAAAAATTTTTTTAAATTGATTTCAGAGAGGAAGGGAGAGGGAGAGAGAGATAGAAACATCCATGATGAGAGAGAATCATGGATCAGCTGCCTCCTGAACACCCCCTACTGGGGTTTGAGCCCACAGCCTGGGCATGTGCCCTTGACTGGAATCGAACTTGGGACCCTTCAGTCCGCAGGCCGATGCTCTATCCACTGAGCCAAACCGGCCAGGGCCAGAGATGTGTGTGTGTGTGTGTGTTTTTTCACAGTCGGAGCTGAAGCCAGGTCTCTGGGGAGTGTAAAAGCCGCGGAAACGGGGCCGGTGGCAGGCTGTTATAACAAGTGCCGAGTAAGATAAACAGTTGCTATTCCAGAGAAGCACAGGCTCGAACCTCGGACACTGCCTGGGTGACACCTGGTGTGATTTATTGTCTGTGCACCCTGCCCAGCCTCGGACAGAATTGGAAATATTCCCAAATCCTCCTATCAGTAGTTCCCAGGAGGACGGCTTAAAATAACACGCCCATAAACTCAGAAGTATTTTTTTAAGGGAACAGTTTGTGTAGCTCCGAGTTAAAAGATTTGTGATCGGGTGATACTGCGGTGCAAGAGTGAGTGGGTTTGGAAGATGTTCCCTGAAGGCGTGTTGTGTGGGCTGAATCCTCACCATTCCTTTGCTCACTCGGCTCATCTCGGACCTCGGAGCTCTAGGGGTGGAGAGAACCCCTATCCCCCTAATTAAATTTTTTTAATTGATTGAAGAGAGAGGGAGATAGAGAGAGAGAAATAACATTGCTGAGAAACATCATGGATCGGCTGCCTCCTGCACGCCCCCTAATGGGGATCGAGCCCCCAACCTGGGCATATGCCCTGACCGGGAATCGAACTGGTTCGTAGGCCCACAGGTTCACGCTCAACCACTGAGCCATGCCAGCCAGGCCCAAGTCTGAAGCTTTAGTCCATCAGTGGGATGGGTTACAATTTCTCTGGAGAATGTTGGGAGCCAATGAGTCTTTTTTAAAAAATATATTTTTATTGATTTCAGAGAGGAAGGGAGAGGGAGATAGAGATAGAAACATCATCAATGATGAGAGAGCATCATGGGTCAGCTGCCACGCCCCACAATGGGATCGAGCCTGCAACCCGGGCACGTGCCCTTGACTGGAATCGAACCTGGGACCCTTCAGTCCACAGGCTGACGCTCTATCCACTGAGCCATACCGGCTCAGGCGCCAATGAGTCTTATGTCCCTGCTTCCAAAAGTCAAACTTCCCTTTGGCAGTTTCTGGAAAAGTTGACTCGCATAGAAATGTGGTTGGGACAATACTTCCTTTCATTCCAACGCAGTTTGATTTTCCTCTTTGTGTTTTGGGGGGCGAAGGGAGGGGTGCAGAACTCTTCTGTGCCTTCTGGGAAGAGAGATTCTTTGCCCATACCCCTTTGGCATGGCTAGGAGACCTTAACCAGCATAGGAGGTTTGTGGTTGGAGAATTGAGTGCATCTGTTTTTATTTTTTCTAAGCAGCTTGACAATACATGAACGTCTTTGAAAAGAATCAACTACAACAGAGTCTCAGCTTGGACTATTTAGGTTGAATTTTGTAGAGTAGAAGGAAGTAAAGTGTTTGTGTTCTATACGCTAACCTTGTGGCTGAGTCTGGAGTCATCAGTGGGGTGCTGTGCAGCTGGCATTGTTCTAGAGGCGGGGACACACAAGCACATGGAGAGAGGTGGACAGATGTGATTGACCAGCAGAAGGGCTGTAAGAGTCATGTGAGCACGTACCCGTTAATGATGTCCTACAAGTACAGTCAAAAAAGATTTAGCCCGGCCAGCATGGCTCGGTGGTTGAGCATCGACCTATGAAACAGGAGGTCACAGTTCGATTCCGAGTCAGGGCACATGTCGGGGTTGTGGGCTTGATCCCAAGTGGGGGGCGTGCAGGAGGCAGCCGATCTATGATTCTCTCTCATCATTGATGTTTCTATCTCTATCTCCCTTCCTCTCTGAAACCAATCAAAATATTTAAAAATTTTTAAAAATTCATTCATTTTATAAAAGGGACACATACCTCAGTTGCAGGCTCAATCCCCAGCTGGGTTAGAGACAATCAATTGGTGTGTGTCTCTTTAACATCAATGTTTCTCTCTCTCTCCCCCTCCTCCCTTCCATTCTCTCTAAAAAAAAAAATCAATGGAAAAATATCCTCAGGTGAGGATTAAAAAACACACAAAACTTCCATATGTAATATTAATAAAAAAAACGACATGGAACAAATGCACCACTTAAAACCATCCTTTCAATGACTGCCCCTTTAACCTGGACGGTTTTCATCTCTCTGTGTCCTGGACTATTGGTCCCGCCAGTTGGACCCAGCACAGCTCCGGGCCTTGATCTAAACACCCTCTGATCTTTCTAGAGTGCGATTGACCGCCTGGAGGATGAGAAGGCCGCCCTCACCTTGGCCATGGCCGACCACCTGCGGGACTATCAGGAGCTGGTGCAGGTGAAGACCAGCCTCAGCCTGGAGGTGGCAACCTATCGGTAAGGATGGGCTCCCGGCAGCTCCAGGCTGTGGTCCTGGTAATGGAGGAGAGGCTGTTGTCTTGGCAACGGTGGAGGGGCCGTTGTCCTGGCAACTGAGGAGGGGCCGTTGTCCTGGCAACGTAGGAGGGGTTGTTTCCCAGCCATCCCCATGGAATTCCAGGCCCAGCTCTCAGGCTCTCCTGAGTCATGCGTCCATCTCTGGCCAGGGGACAAAGGGCCTCATGAGTCACATGGACGGAGGCTGGGGTGGGAGGTGCCCCAAACCTGGCACCACTCTGGAGCCGATGCCGGGCCGGCCCGGAAACCCACCTCTGAGCCGGGGTTGGGTAACACCGGATGCCAGGCCGGTCTCTTCCCGGCAGGGATCTTCCTGTTTCCTCTCTGGGTTGCAATCAGGAGACTCTGATTTTATGCTTTGTCTCTGGGATTGTTTTTCTTTTTTACATATATTTTTATTGATTTCAGAGAGGAAGGGAGGGGGGAGAGAGAAAGAGAAACATCAATGATGAGAGGGAATCATGGATCGGCTGCCTCCTGCACGCCTCCTACTGGGAATGGAGCCTGCAACCCGGGCATGTGCCATGACCGGGAATCGAACCGTGACCTCCTGGCTCCTAGGTTGACGCTCAACCACTGAGCCACGCCGGCCGGGCTTGTCCCGACTCCTTAATGAGGCCGGAGACGTGGTTTTCTCAAACTCGTCCACTTATTTTCCTGCTGAGGAGGCTGCCGACCTGGGGAGCCACATGAAACGGGCACAAATAGGTGGTGAGTCAGGAGGTTGGCATCTCACAGTTACCAAGGCCTGGAGGCCGGTTTCCTCGCCTCAAAATAACCAGAGAGGCTCTACCCACTTCTTAAAGCCATACGAGTCTCTTCCTTAAAAATAGTCCTTTGAGCCCAGCCGGCGTGGCTCCGTGGTTGAGCATCGACCTGTGAACCAGGAGGTCACGGTTCCATTCCCGGTCAGGGCACATGCCCGGGTTGCGGGCTCCATCCCCAGGAGGGGGCGTGCAGGAGGCAGCCGGTCCATGATTCCCATCATTGATGTTTCTCTCTCTCCCTCTCCTCTCCCTTCCTCTCTCTGGATACAACAAAAATATATATTTTTAAAAATGGTCCTTGGAGAGGTTTTGAGGAAATGATGTGTTTCTGGCCTCTATGCTAGTGGGTTTGTGGATGCCTCTGCCTTTTGTCTGGTGGAGGGCAGGGCTCAGGGTCTGTTGTGAAGGGTGTGTGTTAATTAAGGCACTGATCACATGGCCAGTGCCTGCCTGTCCGTGCCTGGGAAGGCCCCGGATGGGTGCCCGGGTGCTGAAGTTGACACCTGCCCGTGCCAGCCTTCGAGAGGGGGACACAGATGTGGGTCTGAGTCCTTCCCCAGGAGGGGAACCCTGTAGGGGCGTTTTGGGGAAAAGCTCCAGAAGATGGTGAATAGGCTTTCGTCAGCGTGGTCTGGAGGGGCTGTCTGCAGGATTTGTGTTCTTTCTTTTTTTAAAATATCTGTATTGATTTTAGAGAGGAAGGGAGAGGGAGAGAGAAACATCCATGATGAGAGAGAATCATGGATCGGCTGCCTCCTGCACGACCCCTACTGGGGATCGAGCCCGCAATCCAAGCAAGTGCCCTGACCAGGAATCAAACCATGACCTCCTGGTTCATAGGTTGGTGCTCAACACTTGAGCCACTGTGGCCAGGTGAGAGATCTTTTATTTTATTTTTTTAAATATGTTTTTATTGATTTTAAAGAGAGAGGGAGAGATAGAAACATCAATGAGAGAGAAACATTGATCATCGATCAGCTGCCTCCTGCACGCCCCTGGGGCTTGAGCCCACAATCCAGGCATGTGCCCTGACCGGGAATAGAACAGGTGGCCTCTTGGTGTGTGGGACGATGCTCAATCCACTGAGCCACACTGGCAGCCGGGCCCGAGCGATCTTCTTTCCCCTGAACATCTCTCCACATACACCTGTCATGGATGTAATCTGCTGACCTGTGCTCCCCAACACTTTCAGTCCTGACTTGGGCCGCTTGGGCCGCGACAAGCCCTGTGGTACCTGAGGCTTTCCGCCGGGTCTGAACCAGCACATGGCCTTCTCACCAAGCCCCACCCTGGCCCCTTCGCTGTCGGTGGCATCCTCGGGCGCCCACCCTCAGAGTCTTCCTTTTACCCAGAACATTCCTCCGATCCGGTACAGGCCTCAGAATTTTCTCAGCTTCGGGAGCTATTTGTGTTCCTGGGACCTGAAGCGCCTGGTCACGAGGGTGTGGGATTAATGGGCTGGTGTCCCGCTTCCTGGCTGTTGCCCCGAGTGGAAGGGCTGGGCTCCGGGCCCTGCCCCTCGTCTGTCTTCTGGCATCGGCACACGTGTACGTGTCCGGCCCGGCGTCCGTGGCAAACCTGTCCGCACACACCTTGCGTAGAATCCATCTCGCCATCATCTTTGCTGTTTTCATGAGAAAGGGCTCCCCACCCAGCAGCCGACATGGCTCAGTGGTTGAGCATCGACCTAGGAACCAGGAGGTCACAGTTCGATTCCTGGTCGGGGCACATGACCGGGTTGGGGGCTCCATCCCCAGTGTGGGGCGTGCAGGAGGCAGCTGATCCATGATTCTCTCTCATCATTGATGTTTCTCTCTCTCTCCCTCTCCCTTCCTCTCTGAAATCAATAAAAATATATCAAGAAAAAAAAAGAAGGGGTTCCCCTTGGCTGGCTCCCCCCGCCGCCCACGGGATTCCTGTATCCGTGGGAATCACCAGCCTTGGAATCAGTGGGCATGGAACGTGGTTCCCGTTTGCCTGAGGCGCCAGGCCCCTGCCCGGCCCTGGCGTCCCACCTCTGTTTCCGTGCCCGGCTCTCAGCGGTAATCGGCAGCGTTTCCAAGTGGCCCCTGCTGCTGCCTGCCCGTTGCCATCCACAGCGTGTCATTTCTTGGCAGGGAAGTTAGTGACGTCCCGCGTCGCTCCGGCAACGCGACAATTGTTGTGCCCGCAGCAGCCAGCCTCCTAGGGTCTCCTCGCGCAAGGGACATCCCGGGCCGACCCAGCCCCAGCACGCCCGGTCCGCGGGCCCAAAGCTGCCATGGCCACAGTGTCCTCGGGGCTCTCGGTTGCCGGCGGGAATCACAACCTGATGAAGATGCTGCAGTTTCTTAAACTTTTGGAGCTAGACATGGCCAAAGAAATCACCTGATCAAATGCTTTCGTTGTTGTTGTTGTTTTGTGTATTTGTTTGAGAGAGAGTGGAAGGGAGGGGGAGCAACAGAGAGAAAGAAACATTGATGTGAGAGAGAGACATGATTGATGTCTCAAATGGGACCAGGGATCGAGCCTGCAACCGAGGTACATGCCCTTGACCGGAATCGAACCCAGGACCCCTCAGTTTCCGGGCTGATGCTCTAACCACTGAGAAAACCAGCCAGGGCTAGACCCTCATTTTGCTCATTCGGTCGGATGGATGCTCTGCCCCCCGGGTCTGCGTTCAGACACAAGTCCTCAAACTCAGAGCCTGTGATGTTGTGGTCATCGACCCAGGACTCCACAGTGCGGCCCTCAGAGCCCATCTTGTGCTCTATTTCCTAATGAATTGTTATTATTATCATTATTTCCACAGAGCCTTATTGGAAGGAGAAAGTAATCCAGAGATACGGATCCTGGCTGAGCGCATGGAACACCTGCCAAGAGGTAAAGACCAGAACAGCTAATTCTTGAACTTCAAGATGCTTCCCGTCTGGACAGCTTCCGCCCGAGGATAAATAGCAAAGCATCGTTTTCCTGGAGGCATTGGGGTTCAGATGTGGTTTTGTCGCATAACCGTTGTTCACCCCTCTCTTACGTACAGAATAGATTTTATCCAAAGGGCCACCGTTCTCAGGGGCGGGGATCTTTTTTCCTGCCCAGGGCCATTTACGTATTTATGATATCACTCTCGGGCCATACAGAATGACCCACTTAGAAACCAGCCTGCTCTGTTTGGTCCAACAGTTTATTAACTCACCCCTAATGCCTTGGCAGGGCCAGAGGCCAAGTGATTTCCAGGCCCTTATTCTGGTAAGTATCCAAATGGCCCTTGGCAGAAAAAAGGTTCCCCACCCGTGACTTAGAAAGAAGCGGGGGGTGGGGGAGGGTGGGGGTGGGGTGGAGAGCAAACAGGGGCCAGGACCAGACTCTGAGGAGGACCCCAGGTTAGGTCCCGGGCTCCCTAATCTTTTACGGGCTCTGATTTTCGATCCTGGGAAGAGTTCAGGAAGAGAGCATTCAGGTGTCTGCTACCTTGTTTCATGCATTCATTGTTCTCCAAGCTTCTTCAAGGATCCAGAGACAGTATTCGTAAACTAAAATATATTGTAGCAATTATGTATCGTGGCCAAAGGAAGGAAGGATTAGACCAGTGATGGCGAACCTTTTGAGCTCGGCGTGTCAGCGTTTTGAAAAACCCTAACTTAACTCTGGTGCCGTGTCACATATAGACATTTTTTGATCTTTGCAGCCATAGTAAAACAAAGACATATTTTTGATATTTATTTTATGTATTTAAACGCCATTTTAACAAAGAAAAACCAACCCAAAAAATGAGTTCGCGTGTCACCCCTGACACGCGTGTCATAGGTTCGCCATCACTGGGTTAGACTAAAGCGTGTTGTTTCGGAGCTCTGTGCCCAGGAGGATGGGTGCCCTTGAAGCTGTTCACCGAATAAGTGTTCGGATGCGTTCCCACACAGCGGGTCGGTCACACTTCTGAGTGGCTGTATGCTCCTGTGGTCACAGCGCGTCAGATAACGCGGGGCCCCTGCCCACAAGGTGATGGGCCTAAAACTAGCCCGGATCTTGCAGATCTCTTGGTGAGCCTGCATTAGACAACCACGCAGTTCCTACATCCTTTCCTGGGGTTCGCCTTCTGTGAGGTGTCAGTGGAGAACCAGATATTGACCCCAAAAGAGGAATCTTCGTAGAAATTGTCCTCTCTTGATCTCCCTCCTGTATAAGAGGGCCCTTGGCCTTTGCTGCCATGGAGACCAATGGGGAGAGAAGGCAGGATGGGGTGTGGGTAGCACCAGGGTGGGAGGGGGATGCTCTCAGGGTGGATGGTGAGAGAGAGAGAGAGAGAGAGAGAGAGAGAGAGAGAGAGAGTTACATCAATGTGAGAGACCCATCGATGGGTTGCCTCCTACACGTGCCCCAACTGGGGGTGGTGATTGAACCTGCAACCGACGTATGGGCCCTTGACCGGGAATCGAACCCAAGACCCTTCGGTGTGCGGGCTAACACTCTAGAACAGCGGTTCTCAACCTGTGGGTCGCGACCCCTTTGGCGGTCGAACGACCCTTTCACAGGGGTCGCCTAATACCATCCTGCATATCAGATATTTACATGACGATTCATCACAGTAGCAACATGACAGTGATGCAGTAGCAACGGAAATAATGTTATGGTTGGGTCACAACCTGAGGAACTGTATTTAAAGGGCCAGAAGGCTGAGAACCACTGCTCTATAACCACCGAGAACACCAGCCAGGGCTACAGTGCCATGTTTTATTGTAACAGGATCATTTGGAGATTTGAAACCATCTTATTGATGACGACCGTTCCGTGGTCATAGTGTGTGTTTATTGGATGGGATGGGATAGACCTGGGAGGGGGGATGCTTTTATGATAGAAAGAGGTACCGATGATGCTCGTTTTAATGAACCGTTTGCTTCCTACAGAGTTCAGAACCACGGCCTACCAGCACACCCATTCGGCGTTACAGAGGGAAATGAGGGAAAACGAGAGAAATCTGTTTCTGAGGCACAAGCCGCCCCCCGGGAGTGTCCGTCGCAGCTGGACACGGCCCGCGCCGCGCACAGCCACGGGGCCCGCCGCCAGGGGACGCTTCCCGGGCCCGGGATCTCCTGTCCTGCCCACCGCCCGGCGGGAGACCGCCTACGAGAAGACCGCCAACAGTCAGGCCCGCTTCAGGACTTTCTCTCCCGTGTCCGGGCTTTCGAGGAAAGCCGAGGTGCCCGCGCAGACATTCCCTGGGAGACCGAGAACCGACGGTCCCAAGGCATGTCTGGCCAGGGAGGCCAGCCCTGCCCGCGAGTCCCACCGCGACCGCAGGGACCGAGTGGCGGTGGGTGCCTCCGAGAGCGCCCGGTCCGAGGAGAGGATCGTCGTTCTGGGAAAGAAAACGGAAGCTCCGGCCAAGAGGGAGCAGGAGAGAAACCGGCCGGTGACCATCCACGTGAAGCGAGAAGAGAAGATGTTTGACTCCAAGGAGAAGGCTTCGGAGGAGAGGAACCTACGGTGGGAGGAGCTGACCAAGTTGGATAAAGAAGCGAGGAAGAGGGAGAGCGAGCTCATGAGGGACAAGGCGAAAGGGAGGGAGCCCCCCCAAGAGACGGGTGTGCGGGCGAGAGAGATACCGATCCGCCTGGAAGTGTCCCGGGACAGCCGGGCAGAGGAGGGGGCCCCCCGAGGGGCCCGGACGCCCCTACCAAAGGATGCAGGTGGTGGTCCGGGGGGAGGGATGGACACGAGGAGAGAGACGAGGTTCGGGCTGGACACCAGGGAGGCCGCGGGCTCGCCGAGCGGCGACGCCAGGACGGAAACCATCGCGGAGAGCATCGTGTCCAGCGTGCTGAAGCGGTTCACCCAGTCGCCCGAGACCGAGGCCTTCCCGGACACGAAAGTCACGTACGTGGGCCGGAGGGAGCTGCCCGGGGACAAGGGAACCAAGACGGAGATCGTGGTGGAGTCGAGACGGACGGAGGAGATCGACGTGAGGGACGGAGCCGGCCTGGACTCCCTCCTGGGCCCGGGCGGGAAGGCCGAGGTGGAGCTGAAGGCCAAGTCCACGGAGCGGATGATCGGGGACCTCATCAGCCTCGGTCTGAAGGGGAGGGAGGGCAGGGCCAAGGTGGTCAACGTGGAGATCGTGGAAGAGCCCCTGAGCTACGTGGCGGGCCGGAGGACGGAGGAGTTTTCCACCCCCTTCCGAGTGGAGGAGGCCGACGACGCGTCTCCGGGGTTCGGGAAGGAAGAGGAGGGCGTTTATGGCGAAACGGAGGTCGCGTTCTCAGCGGCTCGACGTCAGAAATCCACGCCGCCCCCAGGGAACGCGACGCGGGTGGAGGAAGTGACGGAGGCAGGTGACTCGGAGGAAGAGCAGAGTTATTTCGTGTCCACCCCGGAGGAGGGCCCCGAGAGCCGTGACTTTGGGCAGGACAGGGACGAGGGCTCGGTGTACGGGCAGATCCACATCGAAGAGGAGTCCACCATCCGGTACTCCTGGCAGGACGAAATCGTGCCGGCGTCCCGGAGGAGGCTCGCGGGGGACGGAGCGGCGGCCTCGTGGGCGGAGACGGCGGGGAAGCCCCCGGGGACCCCGGCATCGTCTCCGGAGGCGGAGGTGGGCTCCCCGCACTGGATCGAGGAGACGACCAGCGGCGAGTTTCACGCCGAGGCCACGGTCGTCGACAAGGAGATTAAAATCCCGCACCAGTTCCACACGTCCATCAACAGAGACTTCAGGGAGCCCAGGCACCAGCTGGTGGAGGTGATGGAGCAGCTGGAGGAGAGCCTCCCGGAGCGGGTGAGGGAGGAGCTGTCCGCCCTCACCGCCCAGGACCAGGGCGGGCTGGGTGGCCGCCTCTCGGTGGACGTGAAGAAAGTCCAGCCCTCGGGCGGCGGGGCCATGACCCTGGTGGCCGAAGTCAACCTGTCCCAGACCGTGGACACCGACCAGCTAGACCTGGAGGAGCTGAGCAGAGACGACGCGGGTGAGATAGAGCGAGCCGTGGAGGCGGTGGTGCGAGGCAGCCTGGCCCAGCGACGCAGCCCGGGACCCGGGAGCCCAGACGGGGACGCTGGAGCGTCACCCCCGGCGACCGGCTTGGGCTTCAAGCGCTGGGCCACCCAGGAGCTGTACAGCGCCTCCGCCGAGGACGAGGACGCCGGCTGGGCCTCTCGCAGCTCGGAGACGGTCACCACCACGCAGGGGCCGGTGTCGGCCACCGTGGAGGTCACCAGCCCGCGGGGCTTTGCCCGCTCGCACGTGCTGGAGGACGTCAGCTCGTCTGTGAGACACATTAAAATCGGCCCCTCTGGAGTTTGGAGGACCGAGCAGGTCCCCCCCGAAGGACCGGCTGCAGGACAGGTGAGTGGGGAAGGTGGCTGGGGCCGGGCAGCCAGTTCTGAGGGAGCCCGCTGGTTTTTGAGGCGCTTTCGAGTAGGTCCCGGTCCAAGTCGAGTGTCCAAAGAAACTGTCTCCCCGGTGCCTGACCCTGCCTGGCAGAAGGCAGGGGGTGCAGAACAACTTGGCCTCCCCCCCTTCCCCGACCCAGAACTCGACACAGGTCAGGGAGCCACCGGGAATGCGGCTCCAAACAGTTTCATGCTCAAAGGGAAAGGAGTTTTCAGGGCCCTGTTTCTGGGGCAGGGGAGGTTGGTGATGATGATTATTACTTTTTAAAAATATATTTTTATCAATTTCAGAGAGAAAGGGAGAAGGAGAGAGAGAAACATCCATGATGAGAGAGAATCATGGATCAGCTGTCTCCTGCACGCCCCCCACTGAGGATCGAGCCCACAACCCAGGCATGTGCCCTGACCGGGAATCGAACCGTGACCTCCTGGTTCACAGGTTGACGCTCACCCACTGAGCCACCGCCAGCCGGGCATGAGCAGACCCTTTAGGCACCGAGGTCTTGCAGAAACCCAAACCTCTGAGCATGCTGCCTTCTGTGGGCCCATTTCCAAAACATGGGCCCTGGCTGGTTCCGTGGGCTTCCCGGAGGGGCTAGGCGAGTCGGCAGGCAGCAGGACACCAAGGCAGGCGGTACCGGGGCCCAAAGGAACTGCGTTTACCTTTCAGATGGACGCGAGTCCCACGGAGGCGGCCCCCCGCTGGGCCCGAGAGGCCACGGTCCTCTTCGCCACAGGGACGGAAGGGGATGCTCACGGCAGCACCTGGAGGGAGGCCGGCCGTGGGGAGGACCAGGCCGCCCGCACGGCCTCCCGGGAGCAGGCTGTGTTCGACAGGACGGTGCAGCTGCAGAGGATGGTGGACCAGAGGTCGGTGGTCTCGGACGAGAAGAAAGTGGCCGTCCTCTATCTAGACAATCAGGCGGACGAGGACGACGGGCACTGGTTTTGATAACGTCTTTGTGTTCGAGGGTATTTGGTTCCGTAATGTACCAACACACAGAGGCCTTGGCTCATTGTAAGCGGGTGTGTGTGTGTGTTTGTGTGAAGTTCCCACTCTTTACTGAAACCTCCCCCTTCTTTTTAATTTCTCCAAAGAGGGCACCAGGTAATGTCAACTTTCTTCGCAGCCTGGAAAGGTGTCGAATGAATGAATGAATGCGTGTCTTAAAAGGCGCTGGAGTTTTATCCGAGTTGGGGCTTTGCAAAAATACCGTTGATCTTTGTGGTCTTAAAAGTTTTTTGTTTTTTTAAAAAAATATATTTTTATTGGTTTGGGAGAGGGAGAGAGAGAGAGAAACATCCATGATGGGAGAGGATCATGGATCGGCTGCCTCCTGCACGCCCCCTACTGGGGATCGAGCCCGCAACCTGGGCGTTGAACAGTTACGTTCTGGTTCATAGGTTGACGCTCAACCACTGAGCCACTGGGCTTAAAATTTCTTTTTTTTTTTCCCTCCCGGGAGTTTTCGCTCCTGGGGACGGTTTGCACCAGTTTGCACCTGGTCACAGACATGCCTCGCACCTGTTTGCAACTCTACCTTTAGGTAAGCTGCCGCTTTGGCAACCAGATAAAAGTTACATATTACAGAGGACATTTCCTTTGCATGTGCTACTAAGAAATAGTCAACTAACCTTGTAAGGAAAAAAAAAAAAGAAAACAATGCACTTTTCTCTTTCTGAAGTCTTTTCAGAAAGAAATCATAGGAGATAAGCAGATTGCTCACTTAGAGAAATCTACATGATTTCACCGTTAGGAAAAAGTGACACGTCATAGAGTTAAACCCACTGTAAGACTTGAATGAATTGCTTTCTCTGTACAGAAGTTTAGAAAACAGAGCATTTTATTTATGGAGAGGGTAGCTCCAGGCTATTGCGGCATTTCAGTTTTTAAAAAAATATTTTTTATTGATTTCAGAGTGGGAGAGAGAGAGAGAAACATCGATGGGAGAGAATCATGGACCGGCTGCCTCCTGCACGCCCCCTACTGGGGATGGAGCTCACAATCCAGGCATGAGTCCTGCCTGGGAATCGAACCGTGACCTCTGGCTTCATAGGTTGCCACTCAACCACTGAGCTATCCAGGCCGGGTGAAAGCTTCGATCTTTAAAGGTGTAACGTCACGTTAAAACTAGTTTCTCAAACACAACAGCATTATTGTAATCCAAGCTGGTTTCTTTCCCACAATGTTGCCTAGACTACGCTTTTTCTAACAGTATCATAGAACTGCCCGGAGTGCACAGAGGAGGAATGAGCCAGGTGGCGTCACCCTCAGGTAGGTCATGGCCTCAGGGGTGAGGGTGGCATTGGAGGTTCTCCCCTCGGGGTTTCACACGGACGGTCCTCAGGCCCCCGAGACGCGCATCTCCCCGGCTTCAAGGAACATTTAGGGAGAGTTGGTCGTCGTCATCGATAACTGGAGGAGAGATGAGTGAGCGTGGTTTGGGGGTGAGGATGAGGTCTTTTCCTATTTACTGTTGTTTCGCCATAATAGTATTCATGGACTGCTGCTCACCTTCCCGCGGGCTGCTTCGATTTGATATTGTTTAAAATGTATATTGAGGATGGCCTCATCTAAAAGGCTTCCCTTGCTAATCTGCTCCCTACTAAGGGAAATGTCACAAAATGTGTAAAAATAAAAATCTAAGAAAAAAAAACAAAACCCTGGCATTGCCACTCGAGAGAATGAATGTCTTGGGGGGGGGGGGGTGTGTTTCCTGTTTACACGCTAATGAAAACGTGTGTTCACATGCGTGCTTTTCACGATGGCCCGGAACCACTGCGGAACCCATGTGAAAAGCTCATTCTTGAATTTAGCCAGGACTTGACACGGTTAGCACAAAGCGAGAAAGCGTGGCGGTCGGAGCGCAGGCCCGGTGGCTGGTGTTCACATAGGACTGGATGGTGTGAGAACGTCACCGTCACCGCCAGGGAGCCTGGTGGCGGTAGATGGGACACTCAGGGAGTGGTGACCGCCTCTCGCCCCTTCTTCCCACGCAGCCTTCATTCCACAGGCCTGTCTTGTGGGGGAGGGCAGGGTGGGTATGAGAGGGTTGTGTGGTCGCTGTCACCCGCCTGAGGAGGACAAGGGACCCTGCCTCCCTCCGCCCTGTCACTTGGATCTTTTTGGTTGGTTTTCCCCATGGATTCCGGAGGTGGCCTCTTTCACAGATGAAACCAGTGGTTTGGCAGCCTTGTGGTCCTGGCACCAGCCTGCAGCCTGAGGAAAAGGGGGTTCGGGGGGAGGAAGCACCGCTCACACATACCGACTCGAGCACCTTCAAACCTCCTTTTATCAGCCTTTTATTCTCCATCCCTATTACCTTCCCCTAAGAGAGGGCTTTCCCCAGAATTGAACTCCAAACCGGACTCCCGCCCTGGGCCGAGGGCTGTGTACGCGCAGTGAGGTGCCGACATTTCCCCGCCTTTTCGAGGGGAGCTCTCGGGCCACAGCCGTGCCGGTGGGTAAAGGCATTTGTTGGCACGAAGAACCACTTAGGAGGTAAAACGGAAACTGCTTATGGGAGCACCGGAGGCCAGGAAAGGCCACGCACCGTCACATGGGCCCGGAGGCGCGTGGGGGCGCCCAGCCCACCCGAGGACTCGCACGGTGCCTGCTGATGCCACCTCCCGGCTGGGGAGGCGTGTCGCCAGCGCCCGGGCCTGCCCGAGCTGTCCTTGGGGCGCGGTGGGTCTCAGTCGGCCACGTGGGGCCTGGCCTCCTGGGTTTCCGCGTGCTGGGCCACTCCTGTGCATAGGGGTATGTATGTATCTCGTATCTGATCTTGGCTTCACGGTGGCCATTTGGGGGGCCCTGTGAGCAAGCGGAGGGTGGTGAGTGGGGTGCCCCTCGGACCCCCCCCCCCCCCCCCCCCACCCTGGTGCTGTGGGACAGCCCAGCAGCTGCCCGGTTCCATTTCATGGAGGAGCCTCAGGAGGGGATGCGGGTGGGAGGAGAACCGTGGCTCAGGGACCTAGAAGGCAAGGTGCCTTCTGGAGCTTTCTCATGCCTGCGACCCTTCCCTCGAGCTGAGAGTCAACCCTGAGGGAGCCGAACAGGAGCAGGAAGTTGGGCTGGAGGCCTCAGTGCCGGGGTGGGGACCTTCTCTCTGCCCAGGGCCATCTGGATGTTCATAGCATCCTTCGTGGGCCATACAGAATGATCCACTTGAACATGAGCGTGCCATCTTGGGTCCAGCATTTAATGAACTCATCCTTAATGCCTTGGCAGGACCAGACCAAAGGATTTCCTGGGCCTTATATGGCCCTCGGGCCGGACGTTCCCCACCCCTGCCTTAGTGGCTCATCTCCCCTGGGGTAAGGGGCCTGGAGCGCAGAACAGCGCCCCCTGCTGGCTGTGTCCGCATCGGGAGCTCCCATGAGTGCGGATTTGGCAGCTGGTCCATGGGCCCTCTGGGAAAACAGGCTCTGCGAGGTGGGGAGCCGCCACAACAGAATTGGGGCCTCCTAAGAAAGATGTGGGTGGCCCGGCTGGCTTTGCTCAGGGTTGAGCGTCAACCTGTGAACCGGCAGGTCACAGTTCGATTCCCGGTCAGGGCACAGGCCCGGGTTGCGGGCTCGATCCCCAGTGGGGGCCGTGCAGGAGGCAGCCAATCAGTGATTCTCTCTCATCATTGATGTTTCTTTCTCCCTTCCTCTCTGAAATCAAAAATACATTAAAAAATAAAATATCAGAATTTCAATCTTAAAGATGTGGGTGAAGTCAGAGGGCTCTCAGGCTCCCATCCCGACGGGCACCCCAAGAGCACGGGGGAGCCCCGGGCAGGTTCCAGCGGAAGGTATTTTACAGCTGGGCTTCCGAGGAGCTGGTCTTGCCTGGTGTCTGAGTAACAGGAAGTCGGTACAGCTCTCCATGCACGGACAGTCCCCCAAACCCCACAGACCCGGCTTCCTGGGAGTTCCGGACGACCGAGGAGCGAGGTGCCCAGGGGAACAGCGAGGGACCGCCGACTCACTTGGACAGGACATCCAGGGCCTGCTGGGTGGCCAGCGTCCGCCTGTCCTGCAGTCCGTACAGGAGGGTCTGAATCTGGAGACACTGCAGAACACCAAGCAGTCATCGTGAGGGTGCGAAACGTCACGGGGAGCATTTAGCAGGCGGACAAGGCTCCCGAGAATGGGAGGAAGAATGCTTCAGTCACAGACCCCTGTCTGACCTTCACCGTGAATGCTAGGGGCAGTCTGACCTTCACTGTGAATGCTAGGGACAGTCTGACCTTCAACTTGGATGTTCGGAGGGATCTTGGAAACAAGTGTACAGCTCTAGCACTGTTTTACAGAACCCTCTGTGACAACCTGTATGCAAAAATATGTTTAAAAAGTAGTATTTTTAAAAATAAAGGCAAGAGAATTGGTATTCAGGAGAGGATGGTGTGCAGTTTCTATTTTTGAATGACCCTTGCTACAGCCCAGACACGTTAAAAAAAAAAAAAAAAGTTCTGTGCCCTGCCCAGTGTGGCTCAGCTGGTTGGGCGTCGTCCTGTGCACCCAGAAGTGGCAGGTTCAATTCCCAGGTCAGGGCACATGCCCGGGTTGTGGGCTGGATCCCCAGTAGAGGGTGAGGGGGTGTGCAGGAGGCAGCCGATCCATGTTACACTCTCTCACAGCGATGATTCTCTCTTCTCCCTCCCTCTCTCTCTCAAAATCAATAAACATAGTTTTATTTTCCATGGGCTCTCTGTAATCATTACTACACAGCAATTTCCTAGGGAGTCATTTATTGAGGAGTTAAAGATTCAGCTTTATTCTGCTTATTATCCTGCCACTTGACTGCTTGTACCTGGCCAGGGAAAACTCAGGGGGAAGATAAAGATTCAATTTTTGCCCCCAAACGGGCCAAGTAATTTTGAAGAAGAAGGAGGTGGAAGAAACTGCTTTACCATCACCATCTTTATAAAACTACTAGAGGCCTGATGCACGAAATTCATGCAAGAGTAGGCCTTCCTTCCCCCGGCTGCCAGCACTGGCTTCCCTCGAAGCCCCGGCTTCGTGCGGAAGGTCATCCGGAAGGACATCCGGTCTAATTAGCATAGTACGCTTTCATTTTTATAGATAGATAGTAATGAAGGCAGTGCAGTTCTCATCCAGGGGCAGACAAGTAGACCAATGGGACATGGCAGAGAGCCCAACACATAACAGATGACAGGAGAGAAGTGTCCTTGAGGGGTCGGCGAGGGAGAGCTGGACTCGTCAATGAATGGAACTGGAAGGAAATGGACCCCTGCCCCATGCCCAGCACAACAGTGAATCCCGGGCTGAATGAAGAGCTAAATACGAAATGCAAAACGTGGAACGTTTAGGTGAAAATATTGGAGACGATCTTTATGCAGAAGTAGTTCTTGGACAAGATCTGGACAAACCCAAAGATCTGATTTATAAAATTTAACTACATTAAAACTCAAAATACCTGTGCACCGAAATTCACCTCAAGCAAAGGATACAGACTGGGGGGAAACACTGCACAAAGCGGAGAAAGGATTAGCATTCAGAATAGATCAAGAACTCCCACAAGGCGATGAGAGAAACGAACACAACCTCCGTACGGAAAAGCGAGCACAAGATGTAAAAGGATGATTCAAAGACTTTGAAAACCAGAACAGCGGACAAGCATGCCCAACCTCACCAATAACCAGAAACCCAGCCTAAAACTTCTCTGAGGTTGTCCTTCACCTGCCGGATTGCAAAAACGAATCGTCTGATCACGGAAAACCAAGGTCTGTCAAAGAACACGCATGAGCAAGCACGCTTTCAGATAGACTGAGAGGGACAGAGCCATTTGGCGATTCAGCTAATGGATGAGCAACCTGTAATATGCACATGGACTGTACATGCATGATGATATGCACATTTCTGGTGTGTGTGTGTCCATGTAGATGAATCTCAAGATTATAGGCAGAAAAGAGCAAATTGCAGATGAATGCAAATTATAGATAATATAGGCACATTTATATTTTATATGAAGCTTAAAAAAAACACGTAAAAGAAAACCATAGTAAAATGCAGTGTGGGAATGATGTCAAATGCAGGGGAGCAGTCATCCGGTACGGGGCGGGCAGGGGCAGAAGCGGGCACTTCCTGGGGGTCATGTTTTATGTCTTCTATCAGGCAGTGAGGTCAGGCGCCCACCCCCGAGAAGGAGAAGGCAGCTGATGGTATCCTACCAGTTGTCGCTCCCTCTACCCTTGACCTTGGGCGCTCATCGTTTTCCCCGCGGGCACTGCATTAGGAGGGAGAGTGGATAAAACGACCCTGGTTGGATAAAACAACCCTTTCCAAGAATCAGTCCAGAGAGAGATGAGGCCCAGCTCCCTCCCATCTCCTCGACGCCGATCTGGACTCTTGTCTTCCTGGAATTAATCGATTTCTTTTTTAAAAGGGCTACTTATCCTCACTAAGCAGATCTGCTCAAAGTTCTAGCTGATGGGAGAGAGAGGAACACCCCCGGCCCCGGCGCCATCCCTGTGTGATGACAGCGCCCACGGAGGCCGCCGTACCAGATGCCAAGACAGGAAACATGGTCCATCCGGGAACGGAAATGGTTTTCCTTCTAAAGCGACATAACCCCTTCCTGGCTTTTCCCGGAAAGTGTTTTACGAAGCCGGGCAGCTGAGTCCGAAGCTGAGTAGCCACGTGACTCTAAGAACCAGAAGGTGGATTTTTCGATGTTCTGCTGCTCTTAGCAAAATGTGCTTAAACATTGGGTGCGAAGGACGCACTTGGATTCTTCTGATAAAGACCTTGACACTGACATTGACTCGGAGACAAAGCCAGTAGATGTTAATGGGACCGACGGGGAGCCAGGCGCTGCGAACAGCTCACTGAGCAAAGTAAAAGAAGCCCCAGACGCCTGCGGGAGAACAGCTCCCTCCACGTGGGAGGTTTTCTGGGCTTTCTCCATTCCTCCAGGGAAGCCCCTGTTGGAAACCAGCCTCCAGGGGGAGTTCCTCACTTTTCTTTTAAGTGGACAAAACCCTGAAATCCTGAGTATCCAGATGAATCTTAAATAAATTAATTTAAAAAAAAGAAAAAGATCATGGACTGACAGAATAAAATGAGGGGAGGTCGATGGTGGTAGAGGTACCTGGGCCGGTGAGGCCTCACATTCAAATGGAGACCCACAGGATGGGGAGGGGGGTCAGCCAGGTGAGAAGCACCTGGTGGGGAGGTGATGGTGGGGGTGGGGTTTCAGACAGGTGCTTTTCTCTCTCTCCCTTCCTCTCTCACATGCACACCCCAACCCCCTGCAGCTCCCTTACCTGGAGGAGCACTGATTATGAGCTGTGCTCAGGAGGGTAGGAAGGTTCCCGTGAGAGGAAAACAGGTAAGGCGGGAACAAGGAGGGACGTGGAGATGAGCGAGAAAGGTGTGTGTGTGGGGGGAGTGGTGCGGGGGGGAGGAGGCCACAGGAGCTGCCACTCACTCCACTGCTCTCCCCGAGTCTGGGAAGCCCGGGTGCAGTCCTGGCCGCACCCTCACTCCTCACCTCTGCGTTGCCAAGTGCCGTGAGCTCTCTATCCTTATCGACACCCCTCGACTCCCCCACGACTCTGCTCCATCCCCTGGCCACAGTCATGGAGCAAGCTACCATCATCTTTCTCCAGGACAACTGCAACACAAACGTTCAGGGGACAGATGCGTCATGGGTGCACGGCAGGATCCCCCTCCAGCCGGCCGGGCGGTAGGAACCATTTTAAACTTGTGGGCCAGCCCGGCCGGTGTGGCTCAGTGGTTGAGCGTGGACCTAGGAACCAGGAGGTCACAGTTTGATTCCTGGTCAGGGCACAGGCCTGGGTTGCCGGCCCGATTCCTAGTAGGGGGCATGCAGGAGGCAGTCGATCGATGATTCTCTCTCACCATGGATGTTTCTCACTCTCCCTCTCCCTGCCTCTCTGAAATCAATAAAAATATATATTAAAAAGAGATTTAAAAAAAAGAGCAAACTCATGGGCCATACGAGGGAGTGGGCTGGATTCGGCCTCAGAGCCCATGGTTGGGACAGTCACCTGAAGGATCAAGTCTCAGCCCCTTAACCTAGGAACTCCGCCCAGAGCCTTGCGCACCTCTTCCGGGTGCTCCCCAACAGACAGTCCTCCCCAGTAACTCTGCTTCTTAAATGGGTTGTACTCTCCAGCCCCCCAGCCTCCTCTTCCCCCCATTTCCAACCTGGGGATGCTGGCTTCCCCCAGGCCACACTCTTTTTCAGGACTACTTATTAAACACCTTCCCTAAACCTCTCCCTACTCCCCCTCCCTCCCAACCCAGTCCAGAAAAAAACAGAGAAATCCAAATGTAAAACTGAGATGTCACAATGGGAATGCAACTACTTAAAAAATAGAAATTTTAAAAATTCATGAGACCATGTTGGAAATTTCTATGCAAATCAATATGTAAATGTATATAAAATAATTACCTAGAAAAATACACCAAAATGATCCCATTAAAGATCGAAAGCTTCAACAAATGAATTTTTTTTGTATAATAGAGAAAATTGTCAAGGAATTTCTCCCTAAAAGAAGCACCAGACCTAAAGAGTTTCACAGGCAGTGCAAAACTTCAAGCACTCGATAGTTTTAATGCTGCATAAATTCCTTCAGGGCATAGAAAATAAAGGTAAGGAAGGAGACCTGTTGTGGGGTGGTGAGCGCACAATACAATATAGAGATGATGCATTATAGAACTGCACCCCTGAAACCTACATAATCTTACTAACCAACGTCACCCCAATACACTCCATAAAAAAGTTAAAAAAAAGAAAATAAAGGTAAGCTTCCAAATTATTTTTCTGAAGCAAATATAACATTGATACTTAAATATCACTTGTAAATATTGGTGCAAAAATCGTAAAATAAACATTAGCAGGCAGAACCAACCTCATATGAAGACTGTAATTCAGTATAACCAAGCACATTTATTCCAGGAATGCAAGGTTGGTTTAATACTAGAATAAAATATACCGTATGAAGTGATCTAAGAAGAGTCATCTGATTATCTCCACTGATGCTAAAAAAACATTTGATAAAATTCAACACTTATTTCTAATTAAAAAAAACAAACACAAAAAAACCACACGATGTCTACTTCCTTAACATGACAAAAATACATAAACTTTAGTCCCAAAGCCGGCATCTACTGAATGAAGACTCACTAAAGCAGTGATGGCGAACCTATGACACGCGAACTCATTTTTTTCGTTGATTTCTCTTTGTTAAACGGCATTTAAGTGTATAAAATAAATATCAAAAATATTAGTCTTTGTTTTACGATGGTTGCAAATATCAAAAAATGTCTATATGTGACACGGCACCAGAGTTAAGTTAGGGTTTTTCAAAACGCTGACACGCCGAGCTCAAAAGGTTCGCCATCACTGATCTAGAGGCATGTCCACTAAGATCAGGAACAAGACAAGGGCGCCCACTACCTCCACTACCATCCACTATTGTCCTGGAGGCAGGAACCGACGCGATTAGACAAGAGAAATCAAGCAGAGCCACCAGAGCTGAAAGACAAAAAGTCAAACCATTTGCCGATGAAGTAATAGGATACCCTGAAAACCTGAGAGAATGCTCCAATGTACTCAGGCAGGAAAAGCATTAAGCAAGCAGCAGCACATAAAATTCACACAGAGAAACCGGTCGTCTTCACATACACAAAAGTGACCAGTCGGAAGACATGACAGTGGATACAACTCCACAGACAACCGTATTAAAGGAGATAAAATGCTTAGACATCAACCGGGTAAGAATTGGGCAAAACCCAGGAAAAAGGGGCACTTTAGAAACGGGCCTAACTGATACCAAAGCGGACACCAACAAGTGTAACGACATCCCTGCTCTGGAATAAAATGACTCCACACCATAAAGCTGTCAGCGCTCCTCAAGTTCACTTATAAATAACACCATCCTCCAGAAAATACCACCAAACTTTGTATTGAGTGAGACAAGTTGTTCACATTAAAATTCATGTGGAAAAACAAACACACACACACACAAGGCTAGAAGACCTGGGAAACCAGATATTCTAGAGTCAGAGAAACCACGAGTGGTGTCTAGTCCTCCCAGCTACTGAGCCCTGCTATGAGATCTCTAAATTTAAAACCAACGAGGAGCTGGCATTTACACAAACAAAGCCATCAGTGGAGTAGAAGAGAAATCCAGAAACAGACTCAAGTTCATGTGGAAATGTGGTCTATGGTGAAGGTGTTATCTCAGACCACTGGGCTCTTTAATAAAATGGTGCTGGACAACTGGGTAGCCATTTAGAAAACAAAAAACAAAAAACATTATATCTGTACCTCACACCATCCACGTAAATGAACTCCAAATTCAAGAAGAAACTGGTGATGGAAAGAGACTTGACTTGGGGTGACCATACAATACAATATACAGATGATGTATTATAGAATTGTACCCCTGAAACCTACATAATGTTATTAACCAATGTCACCCCAATACATTCAAATAAAAAAAAAAAAAGAACTAAATATATAAGTACTAGAAGAACACAAAAAAATTCCTCTATAAACTGTGTGCACAGAGAGTAAAATAAAAGTCAGATAGCCCTAGCCGGCTTGGCTCAGTGGATAGAGCATCAGCCTGCGGACTGAAGGGTCCCAGGTTCGATTCCGGCCAAGGGCACATGCCTGGGTTTCGGGCTCAATCCCCAGTGGGGGGTGTGCAGGAGGCAGCCGGTCAATGATTCTCTCTCATCATTGATGTTTCTCTCTCTCTCTCCTTCTCCCTTCCTCTCTGAAATCAATAAAGAAATATAAAAAAATAAAATAAAATAAAAGACAGATAAATTAAACTCCATAAAAATTAAAAATGTATTTACATAGTAAACATAATTGATAATTCACTAAGAGGATTCTGTATAAGAGGATTACTGTATCTTTTACCGAAAAAGTGTTAGTTTAGATCAACTGTGAAAGTGAAGTAATCTTTCCTAAATAAACCACTTAGAAAGGTCCATTTAAAAAGAGCATGGTGGCCTGACGGGTGTGGCTCAGTGGTTGAGCCTTGACCTATGAACCAGGAGGTCACGGTTCAAGTCCCGGTCAGGGCTCATGCCCGGGTTGTAGGCTCGCTCCCCAGTGTGGGGTGTGCAGGAGGCAGCCGATCCATGATTCTCTCTCATCATTGATGTTTCTGTCTCTCTCTCCCTTTCCCATTCTCTCAGAAATCAATCAAAGTATATTTTTAAAAATATAAAAGTAAAAAGAGCATGGGGAGGGAGAGAAGACGACCCGTGGGAGGGAGGGAGGGAGGGAGGGAGGGAGGGAGGGAGGGGAGGAGGGCTTCTCTCTGCGTTAGTGTCGGCTCCAGGTTCACCTTGTTCAGTTTCTTGTGGGCCCCGCCGTGGTTCCCCTGAGCCAGGTCGGCGCCGCTCAGGAGCCGGTAGGTCTCCGCCACCTCAGGACTGAGATCACCAAACGCCCCCACTTTGGCCTTCAGGGACTCCCTCAGGATCGAGGTCGCTCTCTGCGAAAGGGACACAAAGCTGTCTGGTTAAACATGTTCCAAAGCTGACGAAGATCAGTGCCCATTAAGGAAATGAGGTAGCCCGGCTGGTGTGGCTCAGTGGTCGAGCGTGGACCTGGGAACCAGGAGATCATGGTTTGATTCCCGGTCAGGACACATGTCCCGTTGTGGGCTCGATCCCCAGTAGGGGGCGTGCAGGAGGCAGCCGATCAATGATTCTCATCATTGATGTTTCCATCTCTCTCTCCATCTCTTCATTCTTCTCTGAAATAAAAAAATATATATATTAAAAAAGAAAGAAAATGATGTAACTCACTGCCCGACAGTGGCCACATGGCCTTACTCATCCTCGCACAAAGTAGACGCCTACTGGATGCTCGCAGAGCAAGGGAGTTGCGTAGCCCTGTGGGTATCAACTGGGTCGCCCATGCAGATAACCGGCCAACTGCGGCCCAAGCTCACTCACCTCCTCTTGCCCAGCGCCTTGCAGAAAATGGCAATATTCGTCTTGAACCGAGAGAAACTTGGCTTTCCCCATGCCTTCTGCATCCTTCAGGTGAGCCAGGCTCTCTCGGAAGTACCGCTCGGCCACATCTGAAGCAAAGCATCGCGACAACAACTGTGAAAACGGCTCTCGGATTTGAATGGAAACCACAGAGACGCTGGTAGCGCGGCGAACTATTTGAAAATAATAAGCACTCGGGTAAGAGAACCCTGTTGGGGAGACTGCCGTCTGCCCGTTCAGCTGCCTGTTTCATCAGAAAACATTCGGATCTCAGAAGGACACGGCCATTTGCTCTCCTCGCTTTTTTCAGACAGCTTAGCTCTCCCAGGGAGGCGGTCATGCAAGATATCAGCAAGTTTGCAGGCTGCTTAAAGAGACTCCCCTTTCTTTTCTTTTCTTTTTTGTTCATCCTCACCCGAGGATATTTTTCCACTGAATTTTATAGAGAGTGGAAGGGAAGGAGAGAGACAGAGAAACATCGATGTGAGAGAGACACATCGATTAGTTGCCTTCTGCATGCGCCCCGACCCAGGCCGGGGATCGAGCCTGCAACCGAGGTCCGTGCACGTGACCGGGAATCGAACCTGGAACCCTTCAGTCCGAGGACTGACCCTCTATCCACTGAGCCAATGGGGGTGGTGGTGGTGGTGTCTGTACATTTCTACATTTCTAGAGTATTACTCCATTTGTTCTTTTCTCTTGGTAGGAGAAAATTCAGCTGCCTGGAAGGTATTCCTTCCCTTTTACTTGCAGCTGACTCATCGAAATTTAATGCTCAAACTCCGCGTTCACTTTGCCTGCGTCGATGATCGGATGACAGCGACCGGGGCATGACGTGGCGTTTGTTCTGTTGGCTCTGAAGGCATTACCGACACCAACAGTCCACGTCTCAACACCAGCGAGTGGAGTATGCCGGAGAGTTCTGTTTTCTGTCTAATTGGAAACGAACCGAAGAACGGAACCAAGCCCTCCCTGAAGAGCAAGGATCTTTCCCGGCTGGTGTGGCTCAGCGGTTGATTCCAAGAGGTCACGGGTTCGATTCCCAGTTGTGGGCTCGATGCCCAGCAGGGGGCGTGCAGGAGGCAGCCGAGCCATGATTCTCTCTCATCATTGATGTTTCCATCTCTCTCTCCCTTTCCCTTCCTCTTTGAAATCAATAAAGATATATTTTTAAAATGTTTTCAACAAACACAACCCTCAATAAAAAAACACCACCATGCCCTGGCCGGTTTGGCTCAGTGGATGGAGCGTAGGCCTGCAGACTGAAGGGTCCCAGGTTCGATTCCAGACAAGGGCATGTACCTTGGTTGCGGGCACATCCCCAGTAGGGGGGTGTGCAGGAGGCAGCTGATTGATGTTTCTCTCTCATCGATGTTTCTAACTCTCTATCCCTCTCCCTTCCTCTCTGTAAAAAATCAATAAAATATATTTTAAAAAAACAAACAAACAAAAACAAACACCACCACCACCACCACTGAAACACCTCTTCTAGAATCCTCAGCAACCCGAGGCCCTGGCCTGGGCAGTGGATGAGTCACTCTCCTAAGCAGGGGAACATGACTTAGCTGTAAACCTGAGCCCTCGGGGCGCAGGTCAAGGCCATCAATCTTCTCCCCTTTCCATCCCGTAGACTGGCCAGGCTGTCTGCACGTCAGGGCGAGGGAGGGAGGAAGTGCGGCCCCGTGGTGTACGGTCCCCTCACGGCCCCGTCAGACTCTGTTCCGTCTGTGTGACTTCACTCAGAGAGCATGAGGAACACAGCGTCACGGCTCCGCACACGGCGGGGCAGGAGGCTTTAATTACAACCAATCCCCGTAGCCCGGCAGGCATGGCTCAGTGGTTGAGTGTCAACCTGGGAACCAGGGGGTCACGGTTCGATTCCTAATCAGGGCACATGCCTGGGTTGTGGGCTCCATCCCCAAGTAGGGGGCGGGCAGGAGGCAGCCGATCCATAATTCTCTCTCATCATGGATGTTTCTATCTCTCTCTCCCTTCCTCTCTGAAATCAATTAAAATATATTTAAAAAATAGATTAAACCAACAACAATTCCTGTAACTCTCTGGGCAGCTTTCACTTAAAGGGAGGCCTGTGTGTAGCAGGCAACAATGGTCTTTTGTGATGGTCTTGGGAAAGACTCTGCACTCTGTGCTAAAGCATTAAGGACCCCAGGGAACTTGAAAATGGAAAGTCTTAGAGCCCAGCTTGGCATGAACCCCGAGGAGCACATCACCAGCAAGCAGACTGAACCCATTTAGATCCTGCTGGGCGTGCCCGGAGGGCATCGCTGGGCTGGGCTGGGGCGTGGCTCGATCCCCACCCAGTGTGGGGCGTGCAGGAGGCTGCTGATCCATGATTTTCTCTCATCATGGACGTCTCTCTCTCTCTCCCTTCCTCTCTGACATCAATAAAAATATATTTTTTAAATGTATATGGATGCTGACATCTGCTTGGGAAGCTCAGAGGCAGGCCAGGCTCGGGCTGGCTGGGCATTTCGTAAGGAGAGATGGGCCCTGAGGAGGAGCTGAGGGAGGCCCTCTCGGAGCACAGGGGGGTCAAGAGGGTGGGGAGGCCGGGGAGGGAGGAAGGAGAGAGGAGGAAGGAGGAGGAGGGAGAGAGGTGGGGGTGTGGCCAGTACTGGCTTCCACTGGTGTCTAGCAGCAGGGGCAGCTAAGGAGGGCCATGGGAAGAGGTGAAGGACACCTGTCAGGAGCCCGTCGGAGCTGAGTGCACGAGGACACCAGGGGCTGCCTGACTTCCGGTGTCTCTAGGGCACACGGGACGCTAGGAGCATCAGTAACCCAGACAACAGGGAGCCGGGCCCGGCCTGGGGCCAGCGGAGAAGGCAGGCCACAGGAGGAAGAGTGGAGAAAAGGGAGGCGTGTGTAGGGTGAAAAAGAGGAGACTTCATCAGGATCCAGGGCCTCGGTTCTGATACTTTCATATTTCCCGTCTACTGTGCAAAATGTGGGGAGGGGCTAGGCCACGTGGGGGCCGGGAACATATTGGGGCACAGGGAGCTATACCTCAAGAATGCACCCCAGCCCTGGCCGGTTTGGCTCAGTGGACCGAGCATTGGCATGTGGACCGAAGAGTCCCGGGTTCAATTCCGGTCAAGGGCACGTACCTCGGTTGCAGGCCCCTCTCTGCCCCTCCCCGGCCCAGACTCTGGTTGGGACACATGCAAGAGGCAACCAATCGATGTGTTTCTCTCAATATCGACGTTTCTGTCTTTCCCTCTCTTACACTCTATCTAAAAAATCAATGGAAAAATATCCTCGAGTGAGGGTTTAAAAAAAACAAACAAAAAAGAATGCACCCCACGCTCATGAGTCCGGTTCATGGAGGCAGGGACCCACGCCCGCCCGTGCCGTTTGGATGTGCCTGGCGCTGCCCGGCCCCTGGAGCCCCGGAGGCAGCTGGGGCCACTTCCAAACAAGGCCGCCCGTGCTCGGCCGCTGGAAGGTTTACACTGACATGTACTTGGCTTCCACCCACTTCATCCTCACATCCTTCGAGAGGAGAGTTAAGAGCCCCGACCCCTGGCAGGCGGGGCTGGGAGAGCTGTTGATACCAAGTTTGTCGACGGCGGCCCTGGGAAGCCGGCCTGGCCCCGGTCCGTGGCATTCCGGGGGCTGCTGGGGGAGGCCTGATGCAATCCGGGTCCCGCCTGGCTTCTAGGGCAGTGCTGTCTGCATAAGGAATGCGGGGGAGGCTCGGGGCGAAGGGATTAGCGTGATGCGCGCTGGCTGCTGGGCCAGCGACATTTTTTCATCGGAGGGCAATGCCTTGCATGGGCAATCAGCAGGCAGGCTAGGGAAGATGCCCCAAAGGAGATATTTTTTTCCCTCATTAATTAGTCTTTTTTATTTTTGTCTTGTATTTATTGGCCTTAACTTTTTTGCTGTTGTTAAGACTTGCCCAAGGATATTTTTTTCCACTGAATTTTAGAGAGAGGGTGGGAGGGAGAAACATCGATGTGAGAGAGACAATGATGTTACTCTCTCTCTCTCTCTCTCTCTCTCCTTTCATCTCTGAAATCGATAAACATATTTAAAAATAAACAAAAATAAAAACTGATCACCTCTGAAAGCAGAGCAGACCTCCCTGGGCGCCCAGCCCAGGTTCCCTCGGGCTCTTTACCACCTACATTCGGGTGCAGATCCGCTGTATTTGAAAACCAAAGCCTGGAGGAAGGCCGCACAGGGAGACACCAAGGACCTGGTGACGTTAAGATGCTTGGCTAACGCCTCGGCCGCTCCCCGAAGGGCCTGCGTCACAGCTCCGTCCACCTGCTCGCCCATCCCAAAGGCCCAGGCGTGTGCAGGCCAGGCGGGCAGCAGGCAGCGCCCACCACTCACCCACCCACCCAGCCACGGAAGGCTGGCTCTCACCGTGGTGCTCGGGCCTCCCGGAAGCCGCGGCGGCGCGGGCGACACAGTGGGCGGACTCCGCTGCCTCCTCTCCGGATGGCTCTGCGCTCAGGACGATGAGATGCGCCTGTCGCCGGGGGAAGAAGAAACAGGCTGGTTTCCATGCTTGGCAGCAGCGACAAGGAACTCACTGTTCTCGTGGCGATAAGGAAGCCAAGGAACATTCTAGCCCGCTGGCCAATGTGATGGATGTGGAGGCAACGATGTGCTTTGGGAGAGATGGATTTTACCAGCGCTGAGTGGAGGGAGAAAGCACTGGGCGCTGAGACCCGATGGCTCGCGGCTGCGGCCAGAGGCCAGGGCCCATCGCTAAGCAAATTATTTCACAGGCTCTGCTCCTGGGAGAGGGGTGTGGGCAGAGGAGGTGGGAGGGCCCCCAGGAGGAAGGAGATGGATTTAAAAGGGCCAGTGCTGCCCTGGAGGGTTGCTCAGTGGTTAGAGCGTCAACCCTGGGACGAAAGGGTAGTGGGTTCGATTCCTGGTCAAGGGCACATATCTGGGTTGCAGGTCGCCCAGCCCCAGCAGGGGCAAGTGCAGGGGGCAACCAATCAATGTCTCTCTCATGTCGATGTTTCTCTCTCTCTCTTCCCTCCCCTCCTCCCTCCCTTCCATCTCTCTTTCCTCCTTCCCTCCCACGCTCTAGTAATCAATGGAAAAAATATCCTGAGGTGAGGATTTAAAAAGAAAAAAAAGGGGTGGGGCAGTGCTGTGCAGAGGAAGTGGGCCAGCCCCAACCCTCCACCCACTGGTCAGCTCAGCATGGGGGTCCCTCCCCCCCGCCCCCCACCTCAAAAATAAAGGCGATTTTTCAATTCCTTCGGGAAAAAACACAACCCTATGATCCGGGGGACATGAAATAATAATGAATCCTTGCAAGTAAAATACAAAGTGCATCGCTTCAAGAAAAAAGATGTAAAATACATGCGCGGATGAAACGGTCAAGTCACTTCTCACCTGCCGGTCGGCAGGGGGAGTTTTACAAATGCCTATGAGTAACGTGTGTCCATTCACCCGACACACAGGTACTTACAGATCGCCCGCTACAGGACACGCGTGGGCCAGAAAGTAGGGCGGTACAGGAAGAAACAGACAGAAAACACCAAGTCACACAAGGCACTACCATGAGAGGGCAGGGAGCTCTCCATAAATTGCCAAAAACAGAAAGACCAAAATACCATGCGTTTCAAGGAGAGAAACATTAGGCCAAACATAGGAATCAAAACTGATATTTAAGCTATATATATATATACATATATATATATACTTTTAAAAAAAAACATGTTTTTACTGATTTCAGAGAGGAAGGGAGAGGGAGAGAGAAACATCAATGATGAGAGAATCATGGATCGGCTGCCTCCTGGACGCCCCACACTGGGGACCGAGCCCACAACCTGGGCATGTGCCCTGACCGGGAATCGAACCCTGACCTCCTGGCTCTGGCTCATGGGTCAATATTCAGCCACTGAGCCACACCAGCTGGGCAATGGGTGGTAGCTCTAGACTTGTTATGATAGGGGCTACTCCACACCAAGGTTGCTGGTCATAACTCTCATGGCTGTGTTAGGACCATCAGAATTTCATATTCTTAAATGCTAACAATATCCCTTGTTTTGAGTGGTCTTGGCAATGCCCTAATTAGTTCTCCCCCCCACCCCCCCAACCCCGATCTGGTCTGAAGGGCCGACTGGAGATGCTTTTCAAATAGCAGGCGGCCCGGAAAGCCACGCCCTGTGAGTGAAGATAGCAGCAGCCACTGGGATGGCGTCAAGGGGCCTCCTGGTCAGTGTCTGGGGAGAGAAGAGAGAGAGGCGAGCCTGCCCCGCTCCCTGTGCCAACGGAATCATGTTTATGATTCTGCCCTGGGCTCACTATAGGGAAGCTCTTCAGGGCCGCACACACCACAGGGGCGTGGGGGCAGCCAGGGGGACCTCAGCTAAGAGCAAGACGGAGCTGGGAATCCCCGGGGCGGGAGCTGGAAGGGACGTCGCTGGGTGCCCATGGCCGTAGAAAACCGAGTTCTCGGGGCCCCGGCCTGAGCCAGTTTCTTTTAATAGTCGGAGAGAGTCCTCCGTGGCAGCTCTCCAGCAGTCAATTTTAGCTCCTCCAAAGGGCTGGCGAGAAAAGGCCCTGCCCGCCACCCCGGGGAGGGTTAGCACCAAAATAGATGTGTCGGGGGCTTGCATTTTCGTCCAGTTTTGGTTGCAAGTAGGTGTTCTCTTAACACTTAACTAGGCTTTTAGATAGGAACGCGAACACCTGCCTGTCACTTTAAAAACCCTAAGTCAGTGGTTCTCAACCTTCCTAATGCCGCGGCCCTTTCATACAGTTCCTCATGTTGTGGTGACCCCCAACCATAAAATTATTTTCGTTGCTATTTCATAACTGTCATTTTGCTGCTGTTATGAATCGTCATGTAAATATCTGATATGCAGGATGTATTTTCAGTGTGACAAATTGAACATAATTAAAGCATAGTGATTAATCACAAAAACAATATGTAATTATCTATGTGTTTTCCGATGGTCTTAGGTGACCCCTGTGAAAGGGTCGTTCGACCCCCAAAGGGGTCACGACCCACAGGTTGAGAACCGCTGCCCTAAGTGGTAGGAAAGAATGAACAACTTTAATGCCCCCTCCCTTCTGTCCCTAGCCGTACTCTCTCTTCTCCCCACGCCTAGCCTGATTCCGGATAGCTCCCTGCTGCCCACTGTCCCCGTGTATGCTCTCGGAAATACTGATGTGCGCCCACCGGCGTGGCTCGGTGGCTGAGTGCTGATCTATGAACCAGGAGGTCAGGGTCCGATTCCACTGGCGGTGGCCCAGTGGGGCTGGCTCTATTTTTCTCCACTTGCATGGGTTCGTTCCTGAAAGACTTTGGACTGTTGTACATTCTGCAGAAAACGAAAGGTCTTTTCTCTCTGGTGCTTGTCACCGCAGAGGAATGCAGAGGGACAAACAAGACGGGAATAAACCCCTTTTCTTGGTGCGGATCGAATAAATGGCTCTGAGGCAGGAGTTCCCCCCGAGAGCTGTGGCCACACTGGACCTTTCTGTGTCTTAGGGGACGTCTCTAGAGAAAAGGGGGCCTTGATAAACGTCTAATGGCGGCTGCTGACACATAAAAGGAGCTTGTGCAGGGGACATGCCCACCGGCTCACAAAGCGCCGTCCGTCTTGACCCTGTGAGCGGGTCTGTGAAGTGGGTGAGGGTCTTCTTCCCTTTCCTTTCCTTTTCTCGAGGGGTTAAATGACTTCTTTAATCAGATCTTCCCATTCCAAATCCAATGCTATTTTGACTTCACCAAGGGACCTCTTGAGCAAGAATCGGCAAGTCTTGACTGAAACTCTCTAATCTTTATGAACCTCAAGAATAAACAAGAAGAAAAGTCGCCTGTCATACTTGACACGTATGCCCTGGCCGGTTTGCTCAGAGGTTAGAGCGTTGGCCCACGGACTGAAGGGTCCTGGGTTCGATTCCCGGTTGGGGCACATGCCCGGGTTGTGGGCTCGATCCCCAGTAGGGGGCATGCAGGGGGCAGCCGATCCATGATTCTCTCTCATCATTGATGTTTCTCTCTCTCTCTCCCTCCCTCTTCCTTCCTCTCTGAAATCAATGAAAATATATTAAGAAGAAAAAGAGCAGCGTTGGGTCTGGAACAGCTCTGGCGGCCAGCGTGCTGCAGCTCACCTGCAGGAAGTGGTTGATGGACGCGTCGTGGAGTCTCAGGGCCCGTTCTGCGCCCGCCAGTTCCCTCAGCACCGGCACACATTCGAGACTCTTTTCCCCTTTGCTGCTCTCCGTATGTTCTAAAGCCTCTTGGTAGTAGGGCAGAGCTTCTTTGGATTTCCTCCGGCCCTGATACATCCTAAAACACCAAAGTGACGGTTTTTAGAATAATTGCAATGGAAAATGCTGGAAATACGGGTGGTCTGGGTGGTGAGGATTTGGCTCTCCGATCCCTGCTGTCCAGGTTCGTTTCCGAGCCAGCTATGACTTTTTAAAAAATATATATTTTTTAATGGATTTCAGAGAGGAAGGAAGAGGGAGAGAGATAGAAACATCAATGATGAGAGCGAATCATGGATCGGCTGCCTCCTGCACACCCCCCATTGGGGATCGAGCCCGCAACCCAGGCATATGGCTTGACTGGGAATCGAACTGTGACCTCCTGGTTCATAGGTCGACACTCAACCACTGAGCCACACTGGCCTGGGGAGGCAATAGTAATTTACCTTGAAGAGATACTCTGGCAAGACAAGAAGATCCCCATGTAAGAATGTTTACTTAAGCAATCTTTATAATTGTGGAAAAGAACAAAGCACTTAAATTGCACCAATAGGCAATCGTCCAAGCAGGTTACAGGAAGTACATCCATACACCGCGGAATGCCACTTAGCCATTAAAGTTAATGTCGATCCATACTTACCCAGGCAGAAGTGCATCCACTACAGATTCGAAGCGAAAAAGCAAATTACAAAAATAACCTTGCATGATATACAAAAACTTTATATCTAATCTATAGGTACACAAATGCATCAAGAGATATTTAGCCCTGGCGGGTGTGGCTCAGTTGGTTGGTCGTCGCCATTTCAATTCCTGGTCAGGGCACATGCCCAGGTTGTGGGCTCGATCCCCAGTGGGGGGGTGTGCAGGAGGCAGCCGATCCATGATTCTCGCTCATCATTGATGTTTCTCTCTCTCTCTTCCTCTTCCTTCTTCTCTGAAATCAATCAAAATATTTATTTAAAAAAAAAAGAAGCTTAGAATATAATAATTAGGCTTTGAAAGCACCGTATTTTATTTCTGAAGAGAAAACCTGTTAGCATCTCTGGTGACAGAAAGAGGCTTTGAAGCACAGGGTTGGTAACATATCACTGAGCCAAAGAATACGGTTCCTGGGAGACAAAGATCACAGAACTGAACACAGAAATCAGCAAACTATGGCCTTTGGGTCAAATGTACTGTTTTTATACATAAAGTTTTATTGGCACATAGCCACACCCACTTGTTTACACACTGCCCAGGGCTGCTTTTGCATATGGCCTACGAAGCATAACATACTTACTGCCTGGGCCTTCACAGCAGGGGTGGGTTGGAACGTCCCTATAAGGCCCCTGAAATCATTAGGTCTGGCCCTGCCAAGGCATTAGGGGTGAGTTAATGACATGTTTGACCAAACAGAGCAGGCTGATTTTTAAGTTGATCATTTTGTACGGCCCACGGATGTGATAAATATCCACATGGCCCAGGGCAGAAAAAAACGCCCCACCCCTACTTTACAGAAAAAGTTTGCCAGCCTCTGGTCTAGAATCTAGAGCAAGTCGCATAGTTTCAAAATGACTGCAGATTTTTTCCACCGAACTGCACCTCGGGAGCTCAGACAATGCCACAGATATTTGAGTAAAGGAAAAAAAAATCACCTTGTTCCTCTCATGCTCATAAAGGATGAAGCATGTGTCCAGGGAGTCAAGAATCGGCCTCTTGTTTCCAAGGCTCCTTAAATGGCGTGCGTGTCCTGGGCACCGGGCTTGTTCATCTTAGTCCTGGCTCTGCTCTGACGTCCTAGACCAGTGGTTCTCAACCTTCCTAATGCCGCGGCCCTTTAATACAGTTCCTCATGTTGTGGGGACCCCCAATTTCATTGTTACAAATTGAACATATAGTGATTCATCACAAAAACAATATGTAATTATATATGTGTTTTCCAATGGTCTTAGGCAACCCCTGTGAAAGGGTCGTTCGATCCCCAAAGGGGTCGCGACCCACAGGTTGAGAACCGCTGTCCTAGACTGAGTGGGGTGCCTCTGTGATCACTTCACTGTGCTTCCCCAGAACTGGGAACCCCTCTGCTCAGAAAACAGCTCTCTCATACTCTATTTTGGGTTTTCTTTTTTTATTGATTTCAGAGAGGAATGGAGAGGGAGAGAGAATCAATGATGAGAGAGAATCATCAATTAGCTGCCTCCTGCACGCCCCACACTGGGGATTGAGCCCACAACCCGGGCATGTGCCCCAACTGGGAATCGAACTGTGACCTCCTGGTTCCTAGGTCGACGCTCAAACCACTGAGCCACACCAGTCAGGCTCTCATACCTCAGTCCCACTCTGGGAACACGCCTCAGAGATAACGTTGTGCGAGTGCCCAAAGAGACATGCGGAAGAGGGATCAGGGAAATGGTGTTTCTAGGAGGGAAAGTTTGGAGGCAATTTACAAGTTTTACTCTCATGTTCATGAGAATGGATTATTCAATCCATTTCGTCTCTTCCCCTCCCTTCAACTCTCTCTGAAAATCAATGGAAAAATATCCTTGGGTGAGGGATTAACAAAACACACAACAACAACAACAACAAAAACCTGCGGGAATCGGAACACAGGGTTGGATTCACTCTCCACAGTGAGTAAGAACGACTGGGTGGAATGGGGCAGGGACAGCGGCGGACAGGTAGGAGGGACGGAGCTGCAGGCCCCAGGGAGGGCTGGGAGGCCGGGAGCATGAGTCACTCTGCAGCACTCATCTGCCTGCCCGAGGAGGAAAGAGCTGGCCTGGCCCGACGGGCACCATAAAAGGCGAGGCTGATGGAGGAGGTGGATGCACCTAAAAGATACCCTTTTAAGAGAAACACAAATCCCGTGAGAGCTGCCTGAGGGATCATCCGGGCCTTCCACCTCCAGGACCTGGCCCTTGTGGTTGGGACTGTAGCTACAGAAATGCACAAACCAAAGCCTCCTTTGCTTTCTTCTTTGTTTGTTTTAGCCTCACCCGGGATATTTTTTCCATTGATGTTTAGAGAGTGGAAGAGAAAGGGGGGGAGGGGAGAGCACAGAGACACAGAGAGAAACACCGATGTGAGAGAGACACACTGATTGGCTGGCTGCCTCCCGCACGGGGATCAAACCTGCCACCATCAAGGCACGTGCCCTTGATGGGAATGGAACCCATGACCCTTTGGTGCACGGGCCAACACTCTAACCACTGAGCCACACCGGCTGGCCAGGGCAAAGCCTCATTGCTTTTAGAGCAGATCAGTGTGGGCAAAACATTCACACTTCAGTCAGGAAACAAAAGCCGAGCGATTGCATGAAAACCATCAGTTGAAACATGCGAGTTCCAGTAACTGGGTCAAGGTGAAGGTTCAGGATGGAGAAGGAAGTAGCGAAGTTTAAAACAACTCCCCTAAAGACAAGGTAACTGTAGGGCAGCTGAGAAAGGGGACTCACAGGCATTCAGGACAGATGCGTACAAGGCACGCCACCTGCTGGCGAGATTTGGTACCGCTAGTCTGGAGAGCACTCGGAGAGGAGGTGCTGGATTCTGGGTGGGAGGAAGGCATTTATACTTGACTTTGCAGCAACGTTGTTCAACATGAAGCACAAATAACATTAGTCAGATCTCAACAGATGGCGACAAACATCAGATCCGGGGCCTCTGATTTGCATACTTCCTGTCTTACAGGGCATAACAGAATGCCTACTTCTGGGCAGGGAGCAATTCTGGACTAGCAGCCTTTTGCAACCACTACCATCTCCTGTTACAAACATGGGATCAGACGGTATGATGAATTCTTTGGGGGGGTCTGGCTTCTTACACAAACACTGTACTTGTGAGAGTCACTATGACATTAAGCATAGAAACATTCTGATCATTTTCCTTGGATGAACATATCACAATTTGATCTATTCTACCTTCTTGCCAGAGGCAACCATCAGCTTATTTTTAAATTATTTTTTTATTTTAGTGTTTCAAATTTATCTTTATTGTTGAAAGTATTAAGATGTCTCCGCCCTGACCGGTTTGGCTCAGTGGATAGAGCACTGGCCTTCAGACTCAAGGGTCCAAGGTTCGATTCCGATCAAGGGCATGTACCTTGGTTGCGGGCACGTCCCCGGTAGTGGGTGTGCAGAAGGCAGCTGATCAATGTTTCTCTCTCATTGATGTTTCTAAGTCTTTATCCCTCTCCCTTCCCTTCTGTAAAAAAATCAATAAAATATATTTTAAAAAAAAAGATGTCCCCCTTTTTTCCTCCACTGACCTCCCCATTCATCCTGGCCCTGCCCCTCCCAGGCCTTCACCACACTATTGTCTGTGTCCATGGGTTATGCATATATGCATATGAGTTCTCCGATAGTCTCTCCTCATCCACCCACCTTCCCTCTGAAATTCATCAACCTCTCTTTCTCTCTCTCTCTCAAGTCAATAAATAAAAATAATAAAGAAGATACGCTGCTGTTTTAACCTCCCACCCAACAGAATATAACACGCTGCGTAAAACAATGACTGGCAGAACCATGGACAGCGCTAAACAGCCCAATAAATTGTGCGTCAAAATTCAAGCGCGCTTACCTTCAAAACGAATACATCAAAGTCGCAAAAGATACAACAAAAATATGAATTTGAGTCACCCCTAAGGCAGACTTATTGCAACCTTATACACGACAATTAAAGAACACAATTTCCCTTGTAGCTCCCTAGGAACCTTCCCGGAACTTGGCCCTGGACTAGATCCCAAAGGAAGCTTCAGTAAATTGCAGAGTCCATACCACACAAATATGTTCCTGTCTATAATACCATAAAATTAGACAGGAATAGCACCCAAACACCCAGAAAAAAAAAATCTCAAGTATCTTCAAACTAAAACACAGATCACGTGAATAATCATTGGCTTAAAGGGTAATTTATACATTAAGTTATAGATGCTAAAAACTGGATCCCCAGGAGGGGGCATGCAGGAGGCAGCCGATCAATGAATCTCTCTCATCACTGATGTTTCTCTCTCACTCACTCTCCCTTCCTCTCTGAAATCAATAAAGGCAGATTTGAAAAATAAGTAACTTCCTGCCTGGAGACAGAGTCTTCTGGCAAAAAACCGCCAGCCGTCATGCTTACGAAAAGTCCTGCCCTGGAAACCTACCGCGCGAATGACAGTTTGATCCGAGCTTGGGTTTCTATCCACTCTTCCTTCACGATCCTTCCACATCGCAGCAGCTCCTTGGAAAGCCTCTCTGCTTTCGCCAAGTTCTCTGCGGCCTCCTTAAATCTGAGCTGCGTTCAGGAAACGTGACCCTTGGTTCTGGATTCCGGGACCCTAGTTCCTGGACATCCTGGGCTCTCTACACTTCCCATCACCCTTCCCGGGTCACCTGTCAGCTTTGAGAATCCTATATAATAAAAGCCTCATATGCAAATTGTCCCCTCGACCCGGAGTTCGACCAGGGGCAGGGCCGGCCAGCCAACCACAGGAAGGGAGGCTCTGGCTGGCGGTGGTGGTGGCAGGCAGCCGGGGGAAGGGAGGTCCCAGCCAGCAGCTGCAAGGGACCCTAGCTGTGCATGGATTTCGTGCGTTGGGCCTCTAGTTAAATATAAGGAACATGAGCAGTATGTCTCTTTGTAAGTAGAGGCCAAAGGATACTTTTTTTATTGTTGTTAATCCTCACCCCAGGATATTTTCCACTGATTTTTATTTTATTTTTTTAGAGAGAGTGAAAGGGAGGGGGAGGGACAGAGAGAGAGAAACATTGATGTAAGAGAGACACATTGATTGGTTGCCTCCTGCACAAGCTCCAACCGTGGCAGGGGATCGAGCCTGCAACCGAGGTACATGGCCTTGACCAAAATCGAACCCGAGACCCTTCAGTCCGCAGGCCAACGCTCTCCCCACGGAGCCACACCAAAAAGGGCCAAAAGGATACTTTTGCAGGGAGAGTTGGGCTCTCCCCAGGGTATGGAATAGCTCAACGGAACACCTGAAAACAGCCGTGTCGTCATCACAGGAAGGCACGATGGAGTTGGTGAGGATTTCTCTGGCTTTCTCTGCATGGTGTTTGGCCTGCAGGGACGTTCCTGGGGACAAAGAAGAGGAAGTCTCACTTTCTCTATCATCTCAGTGGGCAAGAATATCGTCAGTCACTTACGGTGAGGGAATCCAATGAGGTCTCCTTGACCTACTTACTGTCAAGGGGAGAGGTACTGGGGCAGCAGGAAATACTGCCATGACTGAAGCAACCAAAGTGTTTTATACTTAGTACAGAAGATGAAATTTCCACACATACCCCCCTTGTAGTCAAGATAAGATCATTTCTCCCCGAAAATGGTCTTCTTATTTATCTATTTTTCTAAAATATGTTTTTATTGATTTCAGAGAGAAAGGGAGAGGCAGAGAGAGAAAGAAACATCAATGATGAGAGAGAATCATGGATCGGCTGCCTCTTACACGCCCCACATTGGGGATCGAGCCTGCAACCCGGGCGTGTGCCCTGGACCGGGAATCAAACTGTGACCTCCTGGTTCATAGGTCAATGCTCAACCACTGAGCCATGCCAGCTGGGCCCAAGAACCCCACTTTTAAGACCCTCAAAAACAAAACTCCAAGGGCGCAAATCTTCCTGCTCTTTTTTTATACGTTATATATTAAAAAATCTTATTGACTCTTTGTGAAGGGAGATGGCTTCCCCATGTGTGCAGAGGAGAATGATCAGGGTAGTTTAATCCTTGCGGTTACATGTTAGTCCAATTTGGGGGGAAAGCAGAATCCAACCAACTGAGCCTCCTGGGTCTGAGCTGAGCTCACCTTTCAGCTGGAGGTAGCCTTGAGCCAGATTAACATACGCCTCTGCTAGTTTCCAATGGCAGCTGCCATAGCAGATTCTGGTCAACGCTACGCAGCGGACGAGCTCCTGGATCGCCTGCTTATACTGTAAGGAAAAGAAAACAGGCTTACTATTAAAAAAATTTTTTTTAAATATATTTTTATGGATTTCAGAGAGGAAAGAAGAGGGAGAGAGAGATAGAAACATCAATCTGTAATAATAAAAGCGTGATATGCTAATTAGACCAGACAGCCCAACGACCTTCCGGATGTCCTTCCGGACGACCTTCTGATGAAGCCAGGGCTGCAAGGGCTGAGCCCCTTGCACAGATTTCGTGCATCGGGCCTCTAGTAAGAGATAATCATCAGTCGGCTGCCTCCTGCGCGCCCCCTGCTGGGGATTGAGCCCGCTACCGGGGCATGTGCCCTGACGGGGAATCAAATAGTGACCTTCTGGCTCATAGGTTGACGTTCAACTACTGAGCCACACGGGCCAGGGCAGAATCTCCTTCTTTTTATGGCTGAATGATATTCCATTGTGCATGTACATACATACACATTTTCTTGGGAACGTCACCTAAGCCATTGCCCTTCTCAATGGCCCGGGCACAGGGATGGAGAAGGAAGGCTCCTCACCTCGTGCCGGCTGGAGTAGGACTTTGCTTTCTGTTCGCAGAGCTGGAGTTGCTCTCGCGGAGGCTGGAAGAGGACCGAATGAGGCAGCCTGCTGGCGAACTTCTTTCTCGGCGTGACGCTGACAGCAGCCACAATTTCGTCTAAGTACTTGGATATGTGGGTTTCCTGTGATTCTTGCATAGTTTTATAGGCATTATCCTCTGGTTTTTAAATAAAAAAAAAAAAGAGAGGTGTTAGGTGATCTTTTTCATATCGACTTTTTCCCTAGAAACTGAGGGTGGGCTCCAGGAAGATTTCAACACTATATTCAGGACTTCTTTGAAAACAGGAGCATTCTCGCCCAGCCTGCATGGCTCAGTGGTTAAGCGTCGACCTGTGAACCAGGTCAGGGCTGGATTCCCGATCAGGGTCCCCGCCAGGGCTTCGGACTCCATCCCCAGGTGTGGGGCGTGCAAGAGGCAGCTGATCCATGATTCCCTCTCATCATTGATGTTCCTCTCTCTCTCTTCCCCTCTGAAAGCAATAAAAATGTATTAAAAAATAAAATAAAAAAGAAAGTGGCCACGTTACCAAACAAGGTATTTAAAATATTCGTGTGTTTTTTTTTAAAGTTCCCTAACAATGCTTGGATTTTTCTTTCTTTCTTTTTTTTTGAACACAAAGCTCTCTTCCTTTGCTGTCTTTATTTCCTGATACAGACATTGAAGGAATATTTATGCACAGCCTATTCAGCCACGCTAGGAACCGCCTCAATATTTAAATGACTAAGCTGTCACTGTCTTTTCTAGCAACAGGTGTTTCAGAGACCAGGTCACCGCCTCCTCTCTGGCAGGAACCTATCAGCGCGCACCGCCGGGCCCTTAAAACCCGGCGCCCAGGCTCACGGCTTGCTCCCTAACCTTGGCCATGGTGCCGAAACCCACCCGGCCTCCGTTTTTCACCCGTCAAAGGGGTAGAATCATGGTACCTGTGCCATGGGATTGCTGTGAGGGTTAAAAGAGGTAAGCTATGCGCAGCTCTTAGCACGCCGCCTGGAACCCAACAAGCGCCCGGCATCAATTATTGTTGTAATCCCTCAACCTATACATTCAATGCGTGCACGGATGCCTGAATGGATGCACGAACTAGAGCGCAGAGTAGTTACCGGCGGCCTCTGAGGTTGGAGCCGGACAAATCACACCCTCACCCGGCAAAAGCAAAAAGCTACTCTTTCCTGACCGCAAGACCGGAGCCGGAGCCGGAGCCGGAAGCGAGGGCCGGAGGTGGGCGGGGCCAGTATGGCCGGAAGCGCTGCTCTCGACCAATGGCCACATGGCTTGGAAAACGAGCGTCTCGTCCTACCTATCGTGAGACCGCGAGAATAGGGGGCAATTATCGCGATATTCCGTCCTCCTGCGCCATTCCCGCTTTCCCAGCTCTCGGTAGGTAGGGCCCCGCCCCGCCCCTCACCGCCTGGCCCCGCCCCCTTCCCGGCGCCCCGCCCCGCCCGGCGCCCCACGGTTGCCGTCCCAGTTCAGCCTGCGCCCCGGAGCGCTCTCTCCGCCGGCGCCCAGGTGAGTGTGGCGCCCCCGAGTCTCAGGTGACGGGAGCGGCGAGGCCCTCTGTCCCCGCCTCCGCCTCCGCCTCGCAGGCTGGGTCCGGCGACAGCGTCCGGGCCGCGGGGGGTGGGTCTCGGGGCGAGCGGGCCGGGCCGGGCCCTCCTCGTCCCTGGGGGCCCGGGGACTGGACCCGCGAAGCACCTGTCTGCACCTGGGACTTGATCGGGGCGTCGGAGGAAATGACCTTTGACAGATGCTTTTCAGGTGCCGTTTTCTACGCTGCAATGTCCCGTGTTGGGGCGTCGGAGTGGCATTTCCGAAGGAAGTAACGAAGTCAGTCCTTGAAGGCACCCTGCCTTCAATGGGCGAAATATTCTTAAAATGGGAGGTTTTGTTTCTTTAAGAAAAAACAAAAAACAAAAACACACGAACGTGGGGTGGTGGTTACCTGTCAAGAAAACTCGTGTGGAGGTGCAGTTGTATGCGGTGAATGCTGAGGCTGTCGCTTCCTTTTTATTTTATTTTTATTTGCTATACCAGTCTCTCTCTCTCTCTCTTTTTTTAATAAATATTTATTGGTGAAAGTATTACTTATGCCCCTTGTCGTTTGCTTTTAACTGTCGGTAAGAGGTAGTGAAGGGACTTTGCGTAAGAAAAAAATACCCAGGTAAAGTAGGTATGTGGCCGAGGAATGCACATTGGAAAACTATTTGCATTATTATTTTTTTAATTTTAATTTAAGTTTTTATTATTATTTTTTAAAATATATTTTATTGATTTTTTTTTTTTTTTTACAGAGAGGAAGGGAGAGGGAGAGGGAGAGGGATAGCGAGTTAGAAACATGGATGAGAAACATCGATTCAGCTGCCTCCTGCACGCCCCCTACTGGGGATGTGCCCGCAACCCAGGTACATGCCCTTGACCGGAATCGAACCTGGGATCCTTGAGTCCGAAGGCCGATGCTCTATCCGCTGAGCCAAACCAGCTAGGGCAAGTTTTTATTTTTATATGTATTTTATTGATGTCAGAGAGGAAGGGAGAGAGAGAAACATCCATGATGAGAGAGAATCAGGGATCGGCTGCCTCCTGCGCGCCTCCTACTGGGGATGGAGCCCGCAACCCAGGCCTTTGCCCTTGACCGGGAATTGAACCCTGACCCCCTGGTTCATAGGTCAAAGCTCAACCACTGAGCCTCCACAGCCGGGCTGATGTAGCTATATTCTATATACATATTTAAATATTCTTGAAATACCTTAAGCTAGGTACAAAAATGAGGATTTGCCGTATCCGATTTTTTTAAAATATATTTTTATTGATTTTTTACAGAGAGGAAGGGAGAGGGATAGAGAGTTAGAAACATCGATGAGAGAGAAACATCGATCAGCTGCCTCCTGCACACCCCCTACTGGGGATGGAGCCCGCAACCGAGGTACATGCCCTTGACCCGAATCGAACCCGGGACCCTTCAGTCCGCAGGCTGATGCTGTATCCACTGAACCACACCGGCCAGGGCTGTATCCGATTTTTAACTTGTTTCTTTGGTTGCCCGTTGTGAAACCAGTCTCTGGTTGTCTTAGGGATTCCGATCTCAATTTCAAGACTGTGTGTGTGTTTTTCAATTAGGACTATTTCTACTGAGTAATAAATATTTCCTAAATAGGGAATGTATTTTTATGAAATGGTTATTAATTTAATCTTCTCAACACGCATGACAAATTTAGTTGTTATGAGAGCAAAATATGGGGATTCAATGCATAACTCTCTTTTTTAGTATCTGCAGTGGCTGCATGTGCTTAACTGGCTTGCCTGGCAGTGCTGTCAGCGGTATTATAATCATTCACTGGTCCTTCTCCTCCTCAGAGATGGACCGATTCTGACAGGATGTAGTGCTGCCGCGTGCCTGATGGGATCTGCTCAGCCATGGCGTCCGAGCTCGGCAAGACCATCTCGGTGGCAAGGCTGGAGAAACACAAGAACTTGTTCTTAAACTACAGGAATCTCGACCACTTCCCGCTGGAGTTACTCAAAGGCGAAGGGCTCCAGTTCCTGGAGAGACTCTATATGAAAAGGAACTCGCTGACCACCTTGGTACAGTATTCTATTGCGTTCTTTTAAATAAAATAAAATCCTTTAGAACGTGGTCCTGACCAAGTTACACTTTCCATGTCTTAAGACAGACTGACATGGGTGTCCTCTCTTATTGTGTGAACAGGTGCTATAAATCCACATCCAGAGGGTCCTCGTGAGCTGAGAATGTGTTACTCAAGACCCCGCAGTTGTGTGGTCACAGGAGGAGCCTTGTAGGAAAGCAAAATATTCGCAAATGTTCCACTTACCAAACTGCCCCCATTCAAAACCCCTCTTTGCTTAGCCTGTGCCTGTGTCTTGGCCTGTGCCTTTTTTGTGTGCTTTAAGCTTCCTAGATGATCTTTTGGATGTTACAATATTGAATGGACCAATTAAAATGTAAAGAAGAGTCCAGCTGGTGTGGGTCAGTGGCCGAGCCTCCACCTAGGAACCAGGAGGTCACAGTTTGATTCCCCATCAGGGCACATGCCGGGGTTGTGGGCTCGATCCCCAGTAGGGGTGGTTGTGGGCTCGATCCCCAGTAGGGGTCGTGCAGGAGGCAGCCGATCCATGATTCTCGTCATTGATGTTTCTCTCTCTCCCCCTCTCCCTTCCTCTCTCTAAAATCAATAAAAATATATTTTTAAAAAAAGTAAAGCAGAGAAAGACCAGCAAGAATGACTTTTAAAAAAGAATGATTTGAAGATTAAAATATTAAGATGGGCGTTTGGGAAGCCTGATGTAGCCCTGTGAGTGTTTTGAAAAAACAAAACACCTTTTTTATGATTGCACTGTGACAGTCAAATGATTTTGAATCCGGCTATCATCCCATTTGTCAGAAAAAGTTTTGCCCCAAAAGCAACATCTGATTCACTCTTTGTATGTTCTAGGAATAAGCACATAGTTATCATTATAACCTAAATTTTATGACATAGAAGATTTTAGAAAACTATTTGTAATTATTTTCAAGAGAATGTTCAAATCAGATTTTTCATTCTCACTATTAAGAAATTTGGTCTGCTTTTAAATGGATTTGCTTTATGTGAATTCAAGTTCTTATTCATTTTAGATCATTTATGGTGTCTTTTTTTTGTGTGTAAATTGATCCATTCTTCATTCCCTTCTCTGTATTGGACTTTGCTAAATATCTGAACGTATATCTTATTGGCTTCATATAATGGACTGTTTTCCTATAAAAGTTTTCTTGATCTATATAAAATACCTACAAGGAGCAGAAAGCATTATAAAATTTGCTTGTATTTGCTGTTTCTGGAAGTAAATCGATATGTGTCTTTCATTTATAGCGGTTAGCATATTGGTATGTATGTTATTTTGAGGGCATAGTTAGATTTTTAAAATAGATTTTTTTTAGTATAAATCCTATGGATCAAGATAAACTAGTCTGTGTGGCATCCATAATCCAGCATCAGAGTTTAGCAACCCAAAGCATAACTACAGTTTTTTACATTGATTTTCAGGGAGAGGAAGAGTGAGAGAGAAAGAGACAGAGAGAGAGGGAGAGAGAAAAGAGAGAAACATGGATTTGTTGCCTCCTGCATGCGCCCTGACTGGGACTCGAACCCGCCCACCACCCTTTGCTTTTCTAGTTATCAATTTATAGTTATCAAGTCTCTGACTTTATGTAAACCCTATGGAAACGTAAGAATGAAAATGTATAACTTGCCCCTCATTCCTTGGCTATATCACTAACATGTGCCAGTAGGAATCAGAGAACGGTATCGTAGGACACCAGTAGGTGTCAGCCACAGCCTAGGCAACAGTCTGCTTGCTTACCAGGCTTTTGGGGCGGGGTCTAATAAGTGGAGTTTTCCCCCCAAATCCCAGTGTTGTAATAAATTGCAATTTTCCAAGGTCACCGTGCTTATTTATTTATTTTAAATATATTTTATTGATTTTTTACAGAGAGGAAGGGAGAGAGATAGAGAGTTAGAAACATCGATGAGAGAGACATCGATCAGCTGCCTCCTGCACATCTCCCACTGGGGATGTGCCCGCAACCCAGGTACATGCCCTTGACCGGAATCGAACCTGGGACCTTTCAGTCCGCAGGCCGACGCTCTACCCCCTGAGCCAAACCGGTTTCGGCACCGTGCTTATTTAAAGATAAAAGCCCAACGTACTTATTTGTTAATAAAGACACAGCAATGCACAGTTGGCAGCAGAAACTTTATTCATTACTCAGTTGTGTGTGTAGCTTTGTGACTCAAAATAAAACAACAACAACCCGCCTAGCTTGTCAGGAAAGATTAGAATGGATGTGCAGGAGCCGTCCTGTGAGTTAGCCAGGTAAGATGTTGCTATTACAGCAGGCAGACCTAGATGAGAGTCAACATTGCCTGCTTTCTGGACAAGTTCTCTAGTTTTTCTAGGATATTTTGTTGGGGTGCCAATACATGGAGGTGTATATCCTTCCTCTTCTTAGGGAAGATAACGGTGCGAATAGAAACATTTTGGGGGTTGGGACAGCCCCAGGAGTACCACCGGAGAAAAGACTTGTCGTGAAGGGCCTCATGGCAGACAGTGACAGCAGAACCTGAGGGACAGAATCACAGCTCTTGGCATTTGGAAGCTAAAGGTGGTTTTATCAAGAGCGGGTTCTCGGTAAATGCTTCACTGACTTCGGAACCATGTTCACATGCACTGCTGTTGGGTCATCATAAAGGGCGAGGATGGATGGGAAGCAGCTTGGGATGCTGTGTTAAGTATTTGAATAGATCAGAATCCCAGTGTGACATTAACAATGTCACTTCCTTTTTTTGTGGCGGTGGCTGCTAATCTCTCACCCGAGAACATTTTTTCCATTGATTTTTTTTTAGAGAGAGTGGAAGGGGTGGAGGGCGGGGGAGAGAGAGGGAGAGAAACATCGATGTGAGAGAGATACATCGACGCCCACGTGCGCCCTGCTCAGGGCCCTCGAAAAGATAATGGTTTGTACTTAAGCTATTTAGAGATGTTTACACATTTTTCAAAAATAAAATTTAATTCTGAGTTTTTCATTTTCAGCCAGAAAACCTTGCTCAGAAGCTTCCAAACCTGGTGGAACTGTGAGTATCTTTATTCAATTCTTTTTAAAAAACAGGGATCAAAATAATTTTAAGTTGTTTGAAATAGTAGGAAATATAATGTTCATGTATTAATTTATTTTTTAGTATCATGAGCATGATAGACCTCTGGTTCCGCTAAGCCCAAAAGTCTTTTAAAGTATTTTAACCGTTTAAATTTGTGTTTTCAATATCTCACTTCAAGGTGGTGAAGATGCTGAAAAGTTCAATTTTTCTGGTTGCAGCATCTTTGTCACAGAATCATTCCGGATAGTCCATGTAACTGGCAACATTTATTGTTACCACTATTCCATGTGATACTTGATACAAACAGTGAAACACTATAAAAGATTTAAAATGTCTTAAAAGCCTCCTTACCTGCATCCTCCATGCTTTGTTTTATTTATTTTTTAAAAACATGTTTTTATTGATTTTGAGAGAGAGAAGAAGGGAGATGGATAGAGCGATAGAAATGAGAGAGAAAAATCATCAAGCGGCTGCCTCCTGCACGCCCCCCACTGGGGATGGAGCCCACAACCCGGGCATGTGCCCTGACCAAGAATCGAACTGGTGCCCTCTTGGTTCATAGATTGATGCTCAACCACTGAACCACACCGGCCGGGCCCACTATACCTTTCAACCAGTTTCTCCCATTCTTAACATCTCCCAATTCCATGGTACATGTGTCAGAACAAAAAAACTGACATTGGCATGTTACTGTTAAGTAAAGTCTATACTTAATTTCTATTTAAAAAAACACACCCTGCCACACCATTTCCCAAAGTGGCTGTGCTAGCTTGCGCTCCCACCAGCAATGAATGGGAGCTCCTGTGTTAGGAACATGATGAACACTTAGTCACATCGAAAACACCATTTCAACTTCTCTGGGCTTTAAGCTGCTAAGCTTATGATTACAAATGACTCACGATATAATCATAATTCTCACAACAATAACAATAGCATTCATTGAACTCCATTCAGAGAGCGTTGCATATGTTGATTCATTTATTTCTTACAACGTCTCTATGTTCTAATTGGTGCTATTACCATCTGCTTCTATAGACAGAATGCAAGAGGTTAAGTCATTCTGATCACATGGCTCTAAAGGCGAAGAGCCTGCTCTCTGATCCACTCTAACAGCAATGATTCTTTTTTTTTTTTTAATATATTTTTATTGATTTCAGAAAGTAAGGAAAAGAGAGAGAGAAAAACATCAATGATGCGGGCTGGATCCCCAGTAGGGGGTGTGTAGGAGGCAACCGATCAGTGTTTCTCTCTCATCATTGATATTTCTAGCTCTCTCTCCCTCCTCCTTCCTCTCTGAAATCAGTACAAATAAATTTTTAAGAAAAAATAAAATGTGGAATCATTTTATGTACACAAAACAAGGAACATGGACTCGTGTAATTACTATTTAAATTGTGTTAGACCCAGCAGGTTAATACCTACTTCAAAATTAATTTAGTCCAGCATAGAATAATCTTCTTAAGTTTATTTTCTATCTTTCTTATTCTGTGTCACACTTGATATTAGACTTTAAAATGGAGAAGAGTATTTTGAAATTCTATTTTTAAAGATTTTATGAAGATTGGATAGTGGGGTACAATAAATAAAAGGATAGGTTTGAAAATAAAGTTTCCAAAAGTCTAGTTTTCTTGTCTCAAAATCAATGCTATAAATTTATTTTAAAAATTATTACTGTATGATCTCCAGTGGTCCTTATTGTTTTATTCTGATGTTAGTGGGCTGCTTCTGATTGTATAAAATCTCCACCAGAGGGTGCTGCAGGCACTTCGCCTGGATTTGTCAGCCTTGAACTTTTTTTCTTTTTTATGAAAAGAATTTGATCCTTGTTTATGAAATTCATTTTGCTATAAAATAAATTCTGTGCCTTGACAGTTACGTATTTCTACAGATACTACAAGTGATGAGTATTTAATCTCTCCAGAATTCTTGGTTATCAGTAAGCATGCTTGCTGACTGGAAATATCTCTGGTTTGATTATTTCGTGAAGTTATCCTTTAGAAACGAAAAGTTGCATTTTCCTGTACACATAAGTGCTGACTTTTCTTCACACCATAACTGTATCTCTGAAAACCTGAATAGTTTAAAACAAAGTAGGAAACTAGTTTGTTTTATGAGGTTGAAAAAATACCTCTAGTTTTTCTTTTGTGTATATTTTAAAATAGCGCTTAAAGCCCTAGATGGTTGGCTCAGTGGATAGAGCGTCAGCCTGGGGACCAAAGGGTCCTGGGTTCGATTCCAGTCAAGGACTCATGCAGGAGTCAACCAATCAATATGTTTCTCTCACATCGATATTTCTCTGTCTTTCCCTCTCTCTTCCACTGTCTCTAAAAATCAATGGAAAAATATCCTCGGGGGAGGATTAAAAAAAAAGATAAAAATCCTGCTTATTACAGAAAATGTCAAAAATACAAAAAAAGCCCAAAAAGAAAATAAAAATACATATTAAAAACAAAAAATAAAACAAAATAGCAATTAAATCAATAAATAGTTTTAATATTTGCAATCCCAGCATGAAATATTTCAAAGTATTATTAGTTATCTATGATGATCATATATTTTGTGTTATGTACTTAGAATAGGGCGTTAAAGAAAGTTTGGTCCCTTTATATTTGATATATTTCTAAGTGAGCATTTTACAAACCCATTCTGTAGCAGAAGTTCTGAATAACAACAGCTTTTTCTTTTTTTTTGTTATTTTCCCCAGGTACCTTCATTCAAATAACATAGTTGTGATTCCAGAAGGTGAGTAAGCGCACTTCTAACTTTTAGTTAGGAGAGACTATAGTTTAAGCTTTCCTTTCTAATAGTAGAACAGATAGTGTCTTTAAACCTAGTGTGGTTGGTATATTAGTGAGTTTTAATTATAAACCATCTTTAATTTATTTGTTTCACAGACTCTTCCCCCAATTAGTCAATCCAGTTAAGAATTATGACTCAATGACATTAATAGAGTCCAAAATGGTTATAATGATTAGATAAATTATCTTTAGATATATTGTGGTTGGGTAAATAACAAAATAATAAGTTCTAAATTCAGTAAATCCAGTTAAGAATTTCGGTTAGACTGAAAATATCCTTCTATATTGTTTCATGAATTTATTTTTTTATTCAAGTAATATTTTGCATTGTTTTAAAAATGTTGATTTGTGCTTTTTTAAAGTCATTTTATATAGAGGTAGACGTCTTATCACCTCCATAAAATTTAGTATGATTTTATTATTTTGGGAACAACTCGAGTAGTACATTGTGAGATGGTGATACTAAGTATGCAAATATTTCAACTTGGAGTTCTTGCATTAGAGATCTGGCATAACGCTTGGGTCCAATTGATTTTGCCTTTCCCCTCCTTTTCTCTTTGAAGCCATTGGATCCCTTATAAAACTCCAGTGTTTGGATCTTAGCGACAATGCCTTAGAAATCGTTTGCCCAGAAATTGGTCGTCTGAGAGCTTTGCGTCATCTTCGATTAGCTAATAACCAACTGCAATTCCTACCTCCAGGTAATCGTAGTCGGGGGCACACGGTCTCTTTTCTCTTACAAGTCTGTTTTCATTCATGTTTCTCACTGTGTCTAGGCAGTGGGCTTTGGAAAGATTTGTAAGTATTTGATTGTCCATTTGTTTGACTATGAAGCTAAGAAATGTGGGGGGGAAATGTGACAGTTCCCAGATGCAAACATAAGAAGGAGGCATTTATGTTTTTGAGCTACACTTACCACAATTGAGCATTAGTCTTCAGATCACTGCTCTGGTGAAATATTTGTACAAAAAGCTACTTCACTTCTGAAGTTCAGCTCTGAATTTCACATCAGGGAATTTAGGGGAAATTTGCACGGTGTGATCATTTTAGTATCAAAAAGGCAGATATATAGTGTTTTCTCTCATTCTCTAGTGAGATAACGGATGTACATTAATAAGATATGATTTAATAAGAAGCCATACAAGAATTTAGCAGCACCATTTAAGTTTGATCTTAGGCTTAATGGTCAGTTTTGCCTACTGAACATTCTATTAGATTGTGACGTACCTATAGACCAGGGGCGGGGAACCTTTTTTCTGCCAACCCATGTGGGTATTTATAACATCCTTCGCAGGCCATATACAATTATCAACTTAAAAATTAGCTTGCTATACTTGGTCATAATATTTCTTTATGATTTAAGGAATACTATCTCCAGAGTTATGCAAGTACAGAAATTTCTGGATGAATACACAATACATGATTAGTTTTGAGACTTGATGTGCTGGCCTTCACATAAAAGTTCAATATTGCTTATAAAAATGATACTGGTTGCCCTGGCCGGCTTGGCTCAGTGGATAGAGTGTCGGCCTGTGGACTGAAAGGTCCCAGGTTCAATTCCAGTCAAGGGCATGTACCTTGGTTGCAGGCACATCCCCAGTAGGGGGTGTGCAAGAGGCAGCTGATCGATGTTTCTCTCTCATCGATGTTTCTAACTCTCTATCCCTCTCCCTTCCTCTCTGTAAAAAATCAATAAAATACATTTTTAAAAAAAATGATACTGGTATAGCAGTCAGTTTAAAAAATAATTTCTTAACCTCATATAATGTCTTTTCAAAACTTTCTATTCAAAATACATTGCTATTACTGCATATAATTTACTCAAAACATGCAAACTATAATTACTATAAGAATTTTCAATATAGTATAGGAATATGGTCTTTCCTTTAGATTTTATCATCGGTAATAAGGCTCAGGGTGTTTCATCGTTCTACCTTTGTCAGGTTCACATATCCAGATATTCAGGAAATTGGATTCTCTTTTGGAGATTACCTCAAAAATGTATCATTAAAATGATACTTTAAATTTTCCTGTATGGGACTTAGAAAGATATATTGTAGAATCAAAATGCATGGATGGATAGAACACTGTTTGTAAGCCCTTTTGATGTATGTTTAAGTAACACGAGACTAGAATTCCCTGTTAAGCCATTGTTCTTTGTATTCTATTATTCTCTTTTCCTGTAACGTAAGACGTTTTGCGGTAGAATGTGGCCATTTCCTTCCATTATATACTCTCGGAGGTTAAGGATGTACGGCCGATAGCATTGACTGCTTCCTACTCACCAGAGAAGGACATAGGTTTCCTGACGCCTTTCATGTAATTTTTTATTTATATCACACCTGTTGCTTAAAAGATTGGAGGTATTTATCCCTGATTTCATCTCCTTAGCTTATTTCTGTTGTCTGTGTTTGTGTTTGCTTGTTTTGAGTAAAATTATATGCGGCAATAGCAATGTATTCTGAGCCATGTATAGACTTTCTTTTTTCTTTCTGGAGTTTAATGAATAGCAATGGACTAGGTCTTGTTATCTGATTCACTTTATATCTCTGTTTATGAGGTAATTGCAGTGCTATAATTTGAATGCGTGAGGGGCTAGGGACACCTCTGCAAATGTTTGATTATGTTTGGGCACATACTACGGAAATGTATTTTAATTATAGTTTTTAAAAATGGGAGGATGCCATGTTGTCTCCATTTGATGACAATAGACATGTGGCTATGGGATTGATCTCCCTTCTACCTAGTTCATGCTAGTACATGTAGACTTCCTTTTTTAAAAAAATACATTTTTATTTATTTCAGAGAGGAAGGGAGAATGAGAGAGAGAGAGAGACATCGGTAATGAGAGAGAATCATTGATTGGCTGCTTCCTGCACGCTCCACACTGGGGATGGAGCCTGCAACGCAGGCATGTGCCGTGACTGGGTATTGAACCGTGACCTCATGGTTCATAGGGCGACGCTCAACCACTAAGCCATGCTGGCCGGACCGTGTAGACTTCTTACTCGTTATATTCCCTTGAAAGACTTAACGTTTTACTATGTGTATTTGTTGTGGTTGAATACGCTTTGAATATAAGATCGTAATCAATATTCATAACTTTAGAGCATATTTGAAATATCTACTGGATATAGAGAGTTTTAAGATTAGGATCTCAAAATGCATTACGAGGGTTTCATGAGCGCCCTCAATGGTATGCATTTTGCAGAAGAGTATACAACTTGTAATTAGTAATTGTGACATGTGCTCAGAGCCTTCATAAGAAAAGTGAAGACCCAAAGAGCATTCGGAGCCAAATACTACATGTTGGATTAGACAGAGAGTAGTCCATTGTGAAAACTTGGTAGGGCAGAGAGGCTTGGGCTAGGACAGTGCATTGTGGGAAAATGACCGGGAAGATCAAGGTCAGCGTAACAAGGTCTGTTTGTACCGATTTCCCTTGGCCTTGAGTCCCCGTTTCTGGAAATAAGAACGTCTCCTGGTACAGGGAGTGCACCTTTTGCACGGGGCTTTCCAGACCCCAAGGGCAGAGCCAGGCCGCTCAGGGCGTCCCTGAGGGCCAACCCCAGGCCCAGAGAGCGGAGCCCTGGTCCACAGGCCCTTGTCCTCTGTTAAGGATGCTTTACCTCATTTGATTACTTAAAGGAGTAGAGGGGTCGGCTCGACTCTACTGGGCGAGGCTCAGGCCTACTGGGGATGGAGCCCGCAACCCGGGCATGTGCCCTGACTGGGATTCAGACCATGACCTGGTTCATAGGTTGCTGCTCAACCACTGAGCCACACCCACTGGGCATGATGATGCTTTAAAAAAAAAAAAAAGCAAAAGGAGAAAAGTTAGTCCTTCAGACTTGGAAATCCTCTCCTATCACTCATACCACTGATGAAGGCCTGGACTGTTCCTCTGTTGAAAAGATTGAAAAGCAGCTAACATCATAACAGCAGAGATCCAATTTGAAATCTTAAGGGATGATCGTCCAAGTTCGCCTCACACGCAGTGCCTTTTCTCTTTCCTTTCTGCATATAATTAATTTTCTTCACCATGATCTATTAGAGGCGTGGTGCTCTATGGGAACCATCGAGTACTGTCCGGCCAGTGTTGCTCAGTGATTAAGCATCAACCTATGAACCAGGAGGTCACGGTTCAATTTCTCGGTCAGGGCACATGCCTGGGTTGCATGTTTTTAAGACACAGCCTATTATTGACAATTCAGAAATTTAATTTTATTTTTGGATCTAAATCAACTTGCAGTATTTTAGAGGTGTTGTTTTATGACATCAGAAAATTCTAGCTTCATGTCAAACTATATAATTGTGAAGAAAAATGAACAGGTAGGCTATAGGGTATGTGCTGAAATAAGTATTAGTTTAAAAGTGTCTTCAATATGTAAAAAAGTTATTTTTTTTAATGTGTTATTGGGAACATGCTTGGTTCTTACTTCATCTATAAATTATGGTTTAATCTGTTAAAGGTTTTAATTTAAATCAGATTATCTATTCTGCAAGTAATTTGGAAGTTAATGACTGTTTTAGTGAATGAAAAGCTGTATGATTTGCCAAGGGTTGATGTAATAGAAGTAATTAAAGAAAATTTAGTTTGATATGGGTTGTTACCAAGTTCTCCGCCACACTCCACACATAATTGACATCACAGTTCTTTGTTTAATACTTTTTATTATCCCTTTTAAAAAATTAACATTATGTAATATACACAATATGTAAACCCTCATGCCCTGTTATGTCATGCCTTTTAGAAACAGAAAGCAGATTTCCAAGGCTGTCATTATGCCCTTCATAAAATCAAAGCCATCAGAATTACCATAAACTCTGATGTTGGATGTTAGTGGTAGAAGGACTATACAACCCATCAAGTTAAAATTTAGCTACCACATTGGATAAGCAAATGGAGGCCTAGGGACCAAGGGACATTAATTTTATAGGCTTTTGCTTTATTGAACATTCACAATTCTTAAAGCTCCATGGAATTCTCAGTGTGGGAAACTTAAATATCTATCATTTGAAGAGCAGAAATTTTAAAAATTGAGGAAGCCCAATTTATCTGGGGTTTTTGTTGTTGTTGTTGTTGTTTTTTATTTGCTGGAGTATGCTATTGACATCACATTTAAGAACTATTCACCAAATCTAGGGTCACAAAAATTTTTTAAGTTAATTATTGTATGTGATGTGAAGAAACGGTTCAGATATTTTTAGATAGGGGATATTCAGTTTTTCCAGTACAATCTGTTGAAAGACTATTTTTTCTTTGTTGAAATCAGTTGACTGACCATGAACATATGGGTTTATTTCAAATGTTCTGTTCCCATTAGTCTTTATGTCTGTCCTTATGGCAATACCATATTGGCTCGATTACTGTAGCTTTATAGGCAGTTTTGAAGTGAGCTTGTGTAATTCCTTCAACTTTGTTCTTTTCCAAATTTCTTTAGAAAAAAAGTCAAATTTCATTGATTTTTTTTTTTTTTACTACCAAAAAAAGTTTATTTTTCTTCCTTTTTGGGGATTCCAGCTGTGTATATATGTTTATGCATATATGGTAGCAATAAGAAGGTAAAGATGGAATGGAGGACTTTGTATCAAAGTGATCCATGGAGATAATTATACTAACCAGTATAATTTCTAATCACTCAACCTAGTTCTTCTTTTTAAATATGTTTTTATTCATTTCACCCACATAAAAATATAGCTTTTGTAGCAAATATCCATTTAATTTTTTAATTCTTTCATAAAACTAAAATAAATATTACTTTGAAATGTATCAATATTTAACAAAATGCTTATAAGAATAATATTATTCAGCTATTGCTAGAACTAAAATTCTCCCAATATCTTTAAGATTCTTTAGGTTTTGATAAAGGATTGGGATATGTTCACAAATACTTCCAGGAATGTTAATGAACAACCACTGCCTTTTTAAACCTCTTGGACATGCTAACTGGGGGCAAGTAAAATTTGGAAAGTGGAAAATTCATATTTATCCTTCTATATGTTTATGTCATTTTAAAAATGTCTTTGAACTTCAACACAGTGATTTTGTTCTCTTGAAATCCTTTTTGTGTTTCTCCACTCGAGTCTCTTTGAATGTTCTACCCAGTTTCTCTAACCCAGGAGGAGGGAACCTTTTATCTGCCAGGGGCCATGTGGATATTTATAACAACTTTCTCAGGCCATACAAACTGATCCACTTAAAAATTAGCCTGCTGTATTCGGTCAGATATTTAATTAACTCACCCCTAACGCCTGGGCAGGGCCAGACCAAATGATTCCATGGACTCCCCACCCCTGCTCTAAACCAGCGGTCGCCAACCTTTCGGACCTCACAGACCACCGCTTGGCGACCGCTGCTCTAAACAGTGCTCTACGTAAAGTCTGTTAGTAAATCTTAGTCAAAATGGTAATGGACAACTGCCCATTTCTTCCTCAGGAAAAAGCTGGCAGTATTTCAGTCCCAGTCATTGAGACGTTAAGCCTCAAGCGGTGGTAGTTCATTTCCTTTCAACAGGATGATTAAGGCTGTGTAGAAGGCTACTTTTGTGAAATGTTTTGATTTCTCCCTTTGTCTTCATTTCATTAGCTCTTAGTATTGCTTCTTATTAGGCTCAATTACTTGGGTGTTTCTAATTAAAAATTAAATCTCTTACAATGATCTTCCTTTGGAGAAGCCGTGCGGACTAATGATGCCGAACCTTTTCTCTCCGCTCTTGGCCTTGACATTGCCTGCTCCGGTTTCCTAATTTAGTAACAGAAATACAAGTATGCACTACTGGGCAGGTTTGGTATGCTGGCACCCAGCCAGGAAGCATGGGCTTCTCAAGTAAGTGGACCAATGGGGATTTGTGGAAAACACAGATTACATTACGTGACGTTACATGAGCTTTGCACTTTACAAATCCCTAACTATTTAAAGGAACTCAGCTAACCCACGCCATCTAAATAAAAGTCAGTTTTGTTGAAACATGCATTCACACTAAATGATATATTGTTTCCTTTTCCAAAATCACCCTTCATTTTTGTAGTTTTAATTTCGTATTTGTGTAAACATATTTTGCCCATTGACTTTTAGAGAGAGTGGAAGGGAGGGAGAGGGAGAGAGAGAGAAACATCTGTGTGAGTGGGTTCCATCGATTGGTTGCCTCCTGCATGTGCCCCATCCACCCCGACCGGGCCCAGGGGTGGAACCTGAGCCACCCCGGCCAGGGCATTGTGTACACTTGTAAAAAGCACTTTCTCTTTCGGTGAATGTATAAATGCATCAAACTTACTTCACTCTATTCAATTATCGTATGCGTGTGTAATACCATTCAAATTAGCCTGATATAACCGAGTTGATAAGATACAAATGTAATGTGCGTTTGTGTGAGGAAGTGAAAGAAAGCGCTGACAGAGATAAACTTCATAAAGGAACACGCCTGGTTTTATAAGGCTGCCCCTGTCCCTGCGCGGCTGGTGGCAGTTGCATCTCCTGCCCTGTGGGCATCCTTAGTATTTGCGTCCTCCCTGTACTCCGGGTGGGTTGGCCCCGGTTGCTTCCTTGAATGTTGGAGCACCAGCTGCTTTCCTGTCTGCTCACACTTGTCCTTCCTGCTGGTGCTTCTTGCCTGGCATAGCCTTGGTCTTCAGGCTCATTGCCTCTGAATTTAGAGAAGAGTCTTGAGGTCCCTTCTTGGCTCCCGCCAACCTTCATGTATTTCTTCTAGACTCTGCCTTTCTTTTTTTTTTTTTTTTTTAATATATTTTATTGATTGTTTACAGAGAGGAAGGGAGAGAGATAGAGATTTAGAAACATCTATGAGAGAGAAACATCGATCAGCTGCCTCCTGCACATCTCCTACTGGGGATGTGCCCGCAACCCAGGTACATGCCCTTGACCGGAATCGAACCCGGGACCCTTCAGTCCGCAGGCCGACGCTCTATCCACTGAGCCAAACCGGTTTCGGCTGGACTCTGCCTTTCATTGTCAAATGAGGGCCCGCCGTCCATCCTGATCATCTTTGAACAATGAATTCTACCACTTGGACGCTCTGAATCACACCAGAGCAGTATGAGTCACAAAATGCAACAAAAGGGATTTCATGTAAACTCAGCAGTCAAATTATATCGACTTTAGGATTCAGATTTTTGTGTTATATAAATGCCATCCAAAAGTTTTAGGAAGAAAGAATACTGACCATCGTGGATTTCTTGACCAAAAGTGGTCAGGTTTTAATCCTTAAAAATAGTCCGTTCTGAAGATGGTCTGCTCCTCACCTTTTGTAATTGGGCAGATGTCCAGTCCTCGTCAGGCCTCCTCCCTCTTCCCTCCCTCCCTTATCTCAGGCCTCTGCCTCCCAGGGGCTCAGTGCTCTCAAACTCCACATCCCACGGAGACTGACTCAGAGCTCCTCTGCTACTGGCCTTCCCTTTGCGTTCCTGAGAGAGGGCACTGTCCTAACAAGGTGTTGGCTGCCAAAGAGACGGGCAGAGGGGAGGTCTCTGTTGTCAGAGACTCAAAATGGTATCCACTGGTTACTAGGCAACGCAAAACATTTGGGAAGAACTAGAATACAGATATTTTGGCAGCCTCAGTAAATTTAATTTCTTAAATGCACTCTATTCATGTTGCTGTTTTTTGCTAGTAATAATAATTTTAAAACAATACCTTTTTTACAAAATATATCTTTTTTTAAATATATTTTATTGATTTTTTACAGAGAGGAAGGGAGAGGGAGAGGGATAGAGAGCTAGAAACATCAATGAGAGAGAAACATTGATCACCTGCCTCCTGCACACTCCCTACTGGATATGTGCCCACAACCAAGGTACATGCCCTTGACCAGAATCGAACCTGGGACCCTTGAGTCCGCAGGCCGAAGCTCTATCTACTGAGCCAAACCGGTCAGGGCACAAAATATATATTTTAATTGATTTCAGAGAGGAAGGGAGAGGGAGCGAGAGATAGAAACATCACCGATGAGAGAGAATCATGGATCGGCTGCCTCCTGCACGCCCGTCCATTGGGGATCGAGTTCGCAACCCGGGCATGTGCCCTTGCCAGGGATCAAATCTGGGACCCTTCAGTCCGCAGGCCGATGCTCCATCCCCTGAGCCAAACCAGCTATGGCTCTCATGGAATCTTTTCTATTTTTGTTTACCTTTCAGCAATTTGACTGTTATGTGTCTAGATATGGATTTCTTTGTGTTTTTCCTACTTGGAATTCATTGAACTTCTTGGATCTGTAGATTAATGCTTGTCATCAGATGTAGAACATTTTCAGCCATTGTCTTTTAACATATTTTTTTCTCCCACTTTCTCATTTTCCTCTCCTTCTGGAACTCCCATTACAGATATGATGGTATCCCACAGGTCTCTGGGGGCGCTGATCATTTTCTGTTGATTTTTTTTTCTATTCTCCAAACTTAATAATTCCTATTGACATGTCTTTGAGTTTACTGTTCTTTCCTCCACCATGTCAGCTCTGATCCTGAGACCATCTAATGACTATTTACTTCAATTATTGTATTTTCCACTTTAGAATTTCTCCTTGGCTCTTTTTATGGCTTTTTTTTTTTTCCTATTTAGATTCTCTATTGATTGAGTCATTGTCATCATAGTTTTCTTTAGTTTTTGACATAGTTTCCTTTGCTTCTTTAAACACATTTGTAACAGCTGCTTTGAAATCTCTGCCAAGTTCAACATCTGGACCCATTCAGAGTTAGTTTCTGTTGACTGCTTCTCCCCATGCCGCCCCCCCCCCATGCCCCCTGGTTATGGGTCACACTTTGCTATCTTGTATTTTTGTTGTTGTGGAAAACTGGAAAATCTAGTTAACATACTGGGACAACTTTGGATTTTGATTTATTTTTCTGAAAGTTGGTTTATTTTTTAAATTCTCGTTCCTTTCTGTGATTTAAATTTCAGACTCTTTCCCCCTCTGTGGTATGTAGCTGCTCAGAGTTTAGTCTTGTGTTTTTTTAATCTGGCTCCGTAGGGGCAGCCACTATGTATAGCTGAGGAGCAGCCATTGATTTGGAAAGAAGTTCGCTCAAACACTTCCAGCCCGCGAGGCTCCTGTCTTACGCGACTTGAAATGTGTGTGGATTGTCAAGTGCCTTCAGAGGGTGTCAGCTGTCACATCTGCTCTGCTGTTGACTTTGTGCAGACTCTCGGGTCTTCCCTGCACGGACACACGGTTCCTCGGTTGTGGAAGGATTTGCGGAGAGCATATCTAGCACTTCATCTGCTCTCTCCTTTCCAGAATCGCCCAGTTCAATTTATGGCTGTTCAACCACTCATTCCAGCGGGGTCTGCAATCCCAGGCTAGCAAAGCACATGCTTTCCTCATTCTTTTCCTATGCCATTTGCCACTTTTAGCTAAAAAGAAAAAAAGAAAAAGAAAAAAAAAAGCTGTGAGATTTCTCCCCACCCCCAAGTCAAGGATGCTCTCTGACTGCAGGCTGCTGGCTGTCCTAGCCATTCCTTGTCAGCCCTGCCTTGGTAAGCTCACATTCTTGAGATTGAGCTCGGGGCCTGGATGGGAGAGGAGCCACCCCAAGCAATAAAAGGCTGCAGACTCCCACTGTTCTTGAATGAAGCTTTAACAGGTTCCCAAGAATAGACACTTACGAATTTGTCTGCCTTTGGGTGGTTTCCAGAGTCCTGAAATAGTTGGTTCTTTCCAGTTTTGTCCAGAGTTCTGCTTGGTTTTGGTGGAGAAACTTCACCCAGCTCTTCACACCACCTTCAGCCCCACTCTTTTGAAATATTCTTAAGCCATTTATGTAATATATTTTTATTGATTTCAGAGAGGAAGGGAGAGGGGGAGGGAGAGAGAAACATCGATGAGAGAGAAACATCGATCGGCTGCCTCCTGCACACCCCCTACTGGGGTTCAAGCCCGCAACCCGGGCATATACTCTGACTGGGAATCGAACCCTTGACCTCTTGGTCCATAGGTCAATGATATTTTATTCAGATACTGTAAAATGGATTATTTGTAGTTATTCTCTTCAACGTAATAAAATGAAAAATAAGTTTTTATGCTGGACTTTGATGCTGTGATATTTCTTGAGGCAGCGGTTATAATAGTTTTATGCCAACAATGGACACCTGGTGATCTCATTCAGGTCAAAAACTCCATTGTGCTACCTCGGTGAAGAGGAAAAAAAGCCTACCTAGAAGAAATCTGGGAAGCAGACAATCACTAAAATATAACATAGAAATGAAAATCGGCGTATGTGGTCTCCATTAATCTTGCCGAATGAAGACAATAAAGGGTTTTTCTAAGTAGCAATTCGTGTATTGACACAAAGCAATGATACAGATGCTAAGTTTTAGAATAAATGCTTTTCCATTTCAAAGACAGGCTGTATCTAAAGAAGAGATAGAGGCCACTTCAGTCTAGCAGTGGGTTAGATTATAGTTGGCCCTCAGGGAGAACACTTTCAAGAAACGTTTTCTTATCTTCTATAGTAGTCTCAGGGCATTTTACTAGGGTCAGATCAACCATTTGGTTAGATAACCAATAAACACCTGGTAAGTAACTTATTTCGAATGACATTGAAAGAAACTTTAGGGCATCATTTAATTGCACACAAAGCACCAGGTAAAATGTCAAAACTGTGATTTTTTTTTTTGAAGTATGTCTTTCACATTTTAAAATTTCTATTGGGAATTAGTTGCCAAGTCTGACACCCAGACATAACTATTTAAGTCCTATCCGTGTCCGTGGTGTTACTCCGATGCCGGGTGTTTCAGAGCATTTTATTTAAAAGCTCCCAAATAATATGTAATCGTCTTTCCTAATTAACAGGCCTTCTTAATTGCTTGTTTGCTATTACTTCTATTAGACAAATGCACAGTTAATAGACTTTTTTTTTTTTCAGTGAGCTTTCTGGTATTGTTAATTTTATTCTTTCTTGTGATTGTTCGTTATAACCTGCCACACATTCTTATGAATATATAGTAAGCTCCGTACGATTGGTTTTCATTTTTTTATTTCACCAAGGTAGTCCTACCCATTTTCTGAAAGATCATCTACTTCCTAAGAGCTCCTTTCTCTATGTTAGACATAACAAACATGTACATAATGTGTTCATAATTGATTCTGTGATAAAACTGCATAATTAAAAAGGCACTTATATTTAGAATTTACATTTAGAATATTGTGTAGTTTAATGAGCTGAAAAATAAATAATTGTTTTCTGCCATGTCTTGTTGAATCTATGGCTATTTCACTTAATCACTTTAGGTACATGTTATGGTGTTTTTATAAATGATTTCTTATTTTAAAAATATATTTTTATTGATTTCAGAGAGGAACAGAGAGGGAGAGAGAGATAAACATCAATGGTGACAGAGAATCATTCATCCATCGGCTGCCTCCTGCACGCCCCCTACTGGGGGTAGAGTCTGCAACTTGGGCATGTGCACTGACTGTGAATTGAACCATAACCTCCTGGTTCATAGGTCGATACTCAAGCACTGAGCCATGCCAGCTGGGCTGTGGATGATTTTTTTAAACATCAAACCACCAGATCTAAATATTTGAGTAAATAACCCAAGTGGCACGGCTTATGAGTGACAGGGTTATGGCTTAAATGTATTTCTACTATCAGAGTATGAACCTTCCACCGCCAATCTAGAGCGAGCGAATGAGCGAGGGACACGCTGTTACGCAGAACGGAACCTGGCCCTGAAATATTGTCCTCTTGTCGCTGTGTGCTCTCCCCTACCTGCTGTAGCTTCCATTAGAGCTGTCTTCGTGGCACCGGAAAAAGCCAGTGCTTGAAAAATACCAAACCTTGTTATTGACTCTGTGGTCACTGCCCTGGCATGGAGTGGGTGGCTTCCTTCCCATCCCCATTTAAATTTCAGATGAGGTCAGTGTGCATCAGCAGAGAATGATGGTCGAGGGAGCCTCCTGCTTTCTCTGTAGAAACGGCACTCTCGTGTTATTTTTATGCTTCGTGTAAGTAATTATTGCGTTGGCAACAGGGAAGTCATTTTCGGGATATTCTATAAGTAGCTGCAAAGTTGTAAGGTATTGTAGGTGTAGCATAAAAGGAAACCATGCAGACAGCCGTGAAGTTAGGATTATTCTAGGCACACTGAGGAAAGAGAGTCCGCAAACTGATGTTTACTCCTTGGGGAGTCGGGTGCTGACAGGGAAACCAGCTGGGAACAGTAAGATCCCACTAATATTCTAAAAAGAATGCATTGAAACGCTATATCAGTAATACCACACTAATACCAAGATGACTTATCAATGAATATTTTTGAAGGTGTCAGTAATGTTAAATCTATTAAGGATAAAATTAATTATAGACAATTTTATTAAAAAGAAACATAATACTTGCCCGGCCAGTGTGGCTCAGTAGTTGAGTGTCGGCCTAGGAACCAGGAGGTCACGGTTCGATTCCTGGTCAGGGCGCATGCCGGGGGTTGTGGTCTCCATCCCCAGTAGGGGGTGTGCAGGAGGCAGCCGATCCATGCTTCTCTCTCATCACTGATGTTTTTTTCTATCTATCTCTTTCCCTCTCCCTGCCTCTCTGAAATCAATAAAAAACATATTTATAAAAACAGTTCTGGCAGGCTCCTTTAAAGACACCTGCCCAGGTTGGATCATTTGCATACTAGACCTCAACCCCGTGCCTCCGCATTCATATCTATGGGAATAGCTGCAGCTACTGGTGTTATTTGGTTGAACTGTTGCGGTATTGATTCATTTTATTTGCTCAACCTAACTCATGTAACCAGGATGCGATTTATCTTAATTTTGGTTTTGGTTGTAGAGGTTGGCGATTTGAAGGAGCTGCAGACACTAGACATTTCTACCAATCGTTTGCTAGCTTTACCCGAGAGGCTTCACCTGTGCCTTTCTCTGCAGTACCTCACCGTGGACCGAAACCGGCTGTGGTGTGTGCCGCGCCACCTCTGCCAGCTGCCCAGCCTCAATGAGCTCTCCATGGCCGGAAACCGGCTTGCATTTTTGCCGCTTGGTAAGTGAGCGCGTGGATATGGGAAAGCAAAGAGGCCAGAGAGTAAGACAGAACACCTCTGGCTCCTTGACTGGGAAGGAGGAGTTAGTTTTCTTCATTCTGTTTGTCTTGAAGATTCCTCTCTCAGTCCATCTTTGCCATGAAGAAGGCAGGATCCTGCCCAGGTAATAAAGTTCATTTCAGGGTTTGAGATTAAAAGAAAAAAAAAAAATCTGTGCAAAAAATGTGATTAGGGACAAAACATGTGAAATATGAGGTGATTTACTCTGAGAAAGGATTGACATATATAGGGTGTCCCAAAAAATGTCTACACACTTTGAATAATTGTGAAGGCAGTGTTTATCAAAATACATTTCATGTTCAAAATTGAGCCATCAGCGGTTAAAGTGTGTGTGCATTTTTGGGACACTCTGTATGCATATGTACGCATATGTAGTATATTTTACATGTAGATAACCATGCAATTGACAGGGGTTTTCGAGCAACATGAAAGGGTGGCCACTAGTACAGATATATCTGTCAGATACGGGCTTCTTTGTAGAAACATTTGTATCGGGGGTTCTAATGATTAGCATTGCCAGGTAAGCAGACTAGACATTTTTAAAGACTCAGCTAGAAATGTCACTCTGAACCTAGCCGGTTTGGCTCAGTGGATAGAGCATCGGCCCATGGACTGAAGGGTCTCGGGTTCGATACCGGTCAAGGGCATGTACCTTGGTTGTAGGCTTGATCCCAGGCCAGGGGGCCTGCGGGAGACAACCAGTTAATGTGTCTCTCTCACATCGATGTTTCTCTTTCTCTATCTCCCCCCTCCCTTCCACTCTCTCTCAAAATCAATGGAAAAATATCCTCAGGTGTAAAACTATCAAACACAAGAGATATTATTCTGGCTAATACAGAACATTATCCACTGCAGACTTACATAGTTGGCCCATTCTGACATACTATACTAGTATGTAAACAAACATTGGCCTTTAATGAAACAATACATTTATTTTCACTGAGAATTGAATTATTTTAACTGGTAAGAAACGAAAGTGCCACTTAAGAAAATTTCAGTGTGAAACCCCCCAGTCTGTGCTGGACAGTCAGCTTAGCCTCCTTCCCTAGGATCTTCTCTGAAGGAATTCCTGGGATTGATTGCAATCCCTGCCCTAATCTGGAAGACAGAGCTAGCTCACAGTGATCTGGGCTTTTAAAGGAAGCTGGACACTTTGTTCATCACTCGACTCTCTGGCAATGCCTCCTGACGTCTCACATGCTGGGCACAGTGCCAGTCCTCGGGGCATCCACAGCACCCATGCAGCCTGCTCGGTAGTACCATTTCCTAGTTATAGGGGAGCGCCCTGCTTCTGTGCAGTGATCTGTTGACGGAGGTTGTCTAACTCACAGTGAAGCAGGCCGCCCCACCTTTAAATTGCAGCTCTGCCACTGAATAGCTGTGTGAGCTGGAGCTTTGAAAGGCTTTTTCGTTTGTATAAGGCTCAGTAACAGGGCAATATTAATACCTACTTCATACTGCTCTTGAGAATTACATAAGATTCTTTTAAAACACTATTGCTCGCAAATACTGCATAAGCACGCAGTCAATATAAACTATCTTTATTGTTTCCCAAGACTAAGCAAGGGTTGGAGCTGTGTGTCTTCACTTTTGTGCCCCAAGAACCTAGCACAGTGTTGAGCCCATTGCTTGTAATAATGTCTTTGTTACCTGAACTGTGGGACAGAATTCGATTTAGAGATACTGACACCTGCATATTTAAACCAACAACAAAGGCACCCTTCAGTCATTCAAATTCATTAAAATCCACTTATTGTAATTTAACAGTTGTTGATTCACTCTGTATAAAGCATCTGATTAAATTACAATTCACTGTGAAATCTTACTTTGCAAAAGTTGAATAGATCGGAAAGAATATGATTATGTAAAAGATTTTGTGGAGCGTGTGAGTATTTGAAGAAGCTAGCACTTAAAAAATTCATTATTCTGAAAAAGTGGTTGAGAAGTTCTCTTTGTAAAAAGCCTCATGTAGGTAATTTATTTTTTAGTTTTTAATATGTTTTTATTGATTTCAGAGAGAGGAGAGGAGAAGGAGAGAGAGAAACATCAATGATGAGAGAGAATCATTAATCGGCTGCCTCCTGCACACCCCACACTGGGGATGGAACCCAAAACATGGGCATGTGCCCTGGACCTCCTGGTTCATGGGTCAACGCTCAACCACTGAGCCACACTGACTGGGCTCATGTAGGTAATTTATATTAGCTTTAAAGTATTTTCCGAATAGACTCTAAATTACTCTAAATTCATTACAAAGATACCCACATTTTATAGGCATTAAAAATGTTATTATGACTAATTATATATCCAATTGATCAAACTCTGATTATTGGTATAATATCGATAGAGCATTCTGAACAACCTATTTTGGTCTATTGCTTTCCTGGTGCCGCCCCTCTTGGCCTGTCATTTTCTTGAAGAGAATCCATCATTCATCTTTGATAAAAGAAATGAGTTTCACCCTGGTCAGGTCTCGGTAAACAGATCCTGTTGGTCCTGGCCCGGGCTGCGGTGCCGTGCTTGCTTTTACACTGCAGCTCAACAGCAAGCACCCACACACACAGGACCTTTTTGTTCCCTCGGCCGCCATGTGGGCCGCATATGCCGGAGCCTTGAAGTTCAAGGAAAAAGAGTTGGAGTCGGTGCAAGACCGCTAGCTTTTGCTAATTTGCAAGTCACAATACTTTGATCTGGGCGTCTGGAAGGAAAAAAGGAAAACACTTTAGACACTTTAAAAAGCCACATGAAGAAGTTCTTTGTGGCTCTCGCATCTGTGCAGATGTTCACTTCCTTGCTTTATGAAGTTCACGTCCTGAGCATTTTCGCACAGGAACTAGGAAGGGTATTATTGCATGACATATTTTATTGCAAGATATTGGTCCATTAAAATTAACAGAAGGAAGAAAACACACTAGCTCATTAGCTGGTGGGTCACTGGTACCTTCCAAAGGTAATCGTTGCCCGGCCAGTGCGGCTCAGTGATTGACCTATGAACCAGGAGGTCACAGTTTGATTCCCAGTCAGGACACATGCCCAGCTTGTGGGCTCCATCCCCAGTGATTCGCTCTCATCATCGATGTTTCTCTCTCTCTCTCCCTCTTCCTTCCTCTCTGAAATCATTTCTTAAAAAAAAGATTCACAAAGTTAGTTACTGAGTGGAAATTTTCTCTTTTCAGAATAGAAGAAATAGCTCAAAGCGTTTCCCTGCAGAAAGCACTCACACGTCAGCCTCAATATGATTAGAAAGGCCACTCCGTGTGCTTGAGGTTCTGCCGGCGGACAGCTCTCCGGCTGCACGCGCTCCTGAGGTTGTCACAGCGCTGCTCGTACAGCCCGTGACCTTGCTGGGTGTTAGGTGTCGCTGCCTCGCCAGCAGGCCGTGCTGTGTCAGCTAACGCAGGAGTGGCCTGGTTCTCTGTAATTCCGCACTCTTTTGTGATTTTTCTCTTTATATCCAGAAGAGAGAGGTAAAAGAAACCAAGATGCATTGAGCGCCCATTAGTATGCAAGGGATCGAGTTGGCATTGTGCGCACTGTTGAACCTTCATAACGAGCCTGCGGCCTGGGTCCTATTCTCTCCATCTCACAGAGGAGGTGGCAGACACGGAGCCTGGCATTTCCCCCAGCAGCACGAAGCAGGCAGAAGGTGGAAAGCCAGGGTTCAGACCCAGTTCTGACTCCAAAGCCCACTTCCTCGTGTCAGTTCAGTACTGCTTTTTCATCCTCTATATGAGATTGTGTTACTTGGAAAGTTTTAATATCTGTATTAAAAACTCACAGCCATGTGGTCTACTGGCTAACCTCTAATAGACTTTAGCACAGTCGATTCCTGTTTTCTTTCAGCTTCAGTAGAAAATAGTTCAGCTCTGGCCAGTGGTGTTCAGTGGTTAGAGTGTCAGGCTATGCCAGTGATGGCGAACCTTTTGAGCTCGGCGTGTCAGCATTTTGAAAAACCCTAACTTAACTCTGGTGCTGTGTCACATAGAGAAATTTTTTGATATTTGCAACCATAGTAAAACAAATTTATATTTTTGATATTTATTTCATATATTTAAATGCCATTTAACAAAGAAAAATCAACAAAAAAATGAGTTCGCGTGTCACCTCTGACACACGTGTCATAGGTTCGCCATCACTGGGCTATGCACTGAAGGGTCTTGGGTTTGATTCCTGATCAAGGGCACATACCTGGGTTGCAGGTTTGCTCCCCGCCCTCGATTGGGGTGGGTGGGGGAGGCAGTCATGTCTCTCTCTCTCTCTCTCTTTTTCCCTCCCTTCGTCCCTCCCTCCCTCTCTTCTCTCTCTAAAAATGGATGGAAAAAATATCCTTGAGTGAGGATTAACAACAACAGCAGAAAAAAATACATTAAAAAAAGAAAATAGTTCATTCCATTACGAGCCTACTGTATAAAATAACATCCCCAGCCGAAGCGGCACAGAGAGAACTCTCTGGAACTGAAAGCCTGCGATACGATCTAAGCCAGCTTGCATTTTAAACCATCGACCCCTCATTGTTTCCTCTACACCCAGGATAGGAACGAAGACTCAGGATGTCAGAAGCAGCCAGTGCCAGCTTTTATGTAGCTTTGTGCTGGGGTCTTTGCACGCTGCCTCCTCCCATTGCACGCGCTCTCCCTTTCGTGTAGCTCCGAGGAGAGAGGCGCCTCCTCTGCCACGTCCCATTTTGTGTCCTTGGCTCAAGTGGATGAATCACCCTCTCCCGAGGCCGTTGCCTCCCACCCTCTTCTGTGCAGTTCAAGTCCAGAAGAGCGCCAGTACCTTTTGCTGATGCCAAAGAGAATTCTCTCTCTGTCTGTCTCTCTCTCTCTCTCTCTCTCTCTCTCTGTCTCTCTCTCTTTAAAATGTATTTTTATTGACTTCAGAGAGGAAGGGAGAGGGAGGGAGAGAGATAGAAACATCAATGATGAGAGAGAGTCATCGATTGGTTGCCTCTTGCACGCACCCTGACCAGTGCCGGGGATTGAGCCTGCAACCGAGGTATGTGCCCTTGACTGGAATCGAACCCGGGACCCTTGAGTCTAAAGGCCCACGCTCGATCCACTGAGTCAAACCAGCTAGGGTGAGAATTCTCTCGTAATTGACCCTCTCCTGGAGGGCACACCTCCAAATATGTCCCTTACTCACAATCACGAGAATAATAATAACTGCCATGTATTGGAGGAGGCTGTGTGCCGAGAATTCTGCTTGGCAATTTAGAAACCCTGTTAGTGATCCCCACTGAATTTAAGAGGCAGCATTATCCCCCCCTTTGTACAGATGGGGACACCGAGGACACACATTTTGTAAATAGAAGGAGAAATCGAACCCTGCTCGTCTGACTCCAAGATGGTGCTCCCGTGATGAGCATCCTACACGCCTCACCGCTAGTCAGCTCAAGCGGAGACTCTTTCCTAAGCCCCTTAGGGACTCTAAAAGCTGAGAGCGTATTTGGATTGTGTCAGTGTCACTTCATTCCATTTTACATTTCATATTATACTAGAGGCCTGGTGCATGCCATTCATGCACTTGGGGTGGGGGGGTTCCTTCAGTCCAGCCTGTGCCCTCTCACAGTCTGGGACCCCTTGGGGGATGTCCAACTGCCGGCTTAGGCCTGCTCCCCACAGTCGGACATCCCCCGAGGGGTCCTTAGCACTGCCGCGGCTTCTGACTGAGCAGCACTCCCCCTGTGGGAGCGCACTGACCACCAGGGGGCGGCTCCTGCATTGAGCATCTGCCCCCTGGTGGTCAGTGTGCATCATCGCAACCAGTCATTCCACCGTTCTGTCAATTTGCATATTAGCCTTTTATTATATAGGATTGGTGCGTGGTTACAGGAGTGACGGTACTTTGCTTTCTGATCCAGATTTAGGTCGATCGCGAGAACTGCAGTACGTGTACGTGGATAACAACGCCCACCTGAAAGGCTTGCCGTCCTACCTGTACAACAAGGTCGTCGGGTGTAATGGGTGAGCGGACGTCCCGTTTCAGCCTGTGGCCCAGCTCTTTGCTGCCTTGGTTTCTGTTGCATTATTTGGTCTTGATCTCACTTAGGGAGAGATGAACTGTTTTGATAATCCTGCTCAATTTTATCTTTGACCTTAATATGCTAAACCTCATACCTTTAGAAGCTAAGCATTTGGGGCAAGCAGGTTAGAGCGTTGTCATTCAAGTTCAGCCAGTCAGCTGGGAGTTCAGACAGGACACAAGTAAAAAATGAATCTCTGCATCTCATTCTAAGCTCAGGATCAGTCACAGACGGGCGGTGTCAGCAGTGACGTAAACGCTGTCCTCCTCAGCCCTCCACTGCAGTGCCACCTCGGATCTGGAACTCTGTAAATTTAGTACAAGTTATAGGGGAGCGCCCTGCCTCCCCCAGAATTGAATTATAACTGCATCAGTCCCTGGACTGATGTTCAAGGAAGTGAACATCTGCACAGATGCGAAAGCCACGAAAAAGGAAATGTATAGTTATCTATACATTTTAATAGCCACTTGGTCTATTTAGAACTCAACGTCTGCAATAGCCCCTCATGCAGATGTTTCATTTAATGGGGACTGATAGGCACTTGTTTTCAGAACCGCAATAACCTTTTCTTCTCAGTCGGGCTTTAGAAAGACGGCTTCAGCCCTCTTGGTGTGGCTCAGTGGGTTGAGCAGTGTCTCATGGACCAAGAGGTCGCTGGTTGCTTTCCCAGTCAGGCCACATGCCCGGGTTGCGGGCTCCTTCCCCAGTAGGAGGTGTGCAGGAGGCAGCGGATCGATGTGTCTCTCATTGATGCCTCTTTCTCTCCTCCCCCACCCCCGCCCTCCCTCTCTCTCTGAAAAATCAATAAAACATATTAAAAAAAAAAAAAAGATAGCTTTAGCTCCTCCCACAATAGTGGGAGGGACCCACCTTAAAGTGCTTCCCGGAGGGGTTTGGGGTTAATATAGGACAACCCAGCTTCCAGAACCTGCTTTTGACTGGCCTCGCTTCCCTCACTTAAGCAGCCAAAGGACGCTTGGAACACCTCTGAGGCCACTTAGCACGGTTGACTCTGCTCTCGTAATCCCCAACACCCTGCCTGACCTGCCTCTCACCATCGGCAGTTCTGGCCAGAGAGGGGGATGGCCATCAGCTTGTGCACAGCTGTCCCCCTGCGGGCATGGCTCCGGGGGATGGACGCCGAGCAGCACGGCCTCCCCTAGGAGAAATCACAGGGCTGTGATCTTCGGAGAGCCCTAGATGAGATCAGCGCCTGTGCAGGCTGATGAAATACCAGCGGGCGGTGACTGCAGAGCCCCTGCGAAGCAGAGGTGATGGAATGTGCGGTGGAGTTGTGTAGCTCAGCGATTTCTACAGCTGGTGTGACAGCTGTGATTCTCCCCAGTCAGTCACTGATCCTGGCGAGGTCCTCCCATCCGCGCGATGGCCCACTTCTCCCGGGGGAGGGAGATGCCCCATCACCGAGATCCAGGGACGGATGCAGGCCAGCCCCGAGGATGAGGCCGTGTTATCGCACCAGGCCAGGCCTTCAGAGACGGCGCTGCGATGGACTTAGGCTGCGCCACGATTGAGAGAGCGGGCCTTCTGCTCCCGTGTTGGATGTGGATGTTGTTGACGGCCAGAACGTTCTGTTTGTTCTGAGCAGGGAGAGATGTTTTAATCCGTGACTTGGTATCTGGTAGCAGAGAAAGTGAATTTTCCGAGGGCTCCAAATCTTGGAGAAAAATAAACAGTAGTGCAAGCTATGCAGATTTTTAGCTCGTAGCCCACATTTTATTGTTATTAATAGTGTGGTAGCATTTTCCTTGGATACTAGTAATAAGAAGATAAAATTATTATTAGAAGGAGAGCACCACACAATCAGCTTTCTAACATTGGTAGTTTGGGAGTGTAGGCAGTCCCACTTAGAAAGGCCCAAAGGCATTTTTAGTCTGTTGGCTTAACTCAGCCTGCATTTGTCACAGGTGCAATTCTGGTGCTTCTATTCCAGAATTGCTCTTTAAAAGGCCCGGCTGGTGTGGCTCAGTAGTTAGCATCAACCTAAGAACCAGGAGGTCACGGTTCGATTCCTGGTCAAGGGCACATGCCTGGGTTGTGGGCTCGATCCCCAGTGTGGGGCGTGCAGGAGGCGGCAATCAATGATTCTCTCTCATCATTGATGTTTCTCTCTCTCTCTCTCCCTCTCCCTTCCTCTCTGAAATCAATAAAATATCCTAAAAAGAAAAAGAAAAGACCTTTTTCTGTCCTGCATCATTTTGTGGGTGTTATTTAGTCTCTGATGGGGTCAAGGGAGGTTGGCCACGGCCAGCAGAAAGGTCCCTAACCCCTGTCATTGCCTCCCTTGCAGCCTGCATCCTATAGACCTGCTGCTCTCTCGTCTTAGCAGAGAAGGCGTTTCATAGATGGATCCTAAAATGGATTTAATTAGCTCTTTCCATCCAGTCACGAAGAGTAGGAACTTCTGCTAAGAGAATTGTCAAAGGGAAATGAGACCTTATGCAAAGCGAGGATCCACTTACTTGCTGTGAGCCTTTGTAGTAGTTTCGGTGAGACCCCTGTCTTTCTCATTATCGGAGACCAGGAGAGCATTAGGGGAAATCTGGTTTTGAGTTTTCTAAACCTTTATTTGTTCCTCTGTGTTATTAAATTCTTCAGGCGGTTCCACGTAGAGTCCGTCTGCCGTTGGGTTAAGAACAGCAGCTGCCAAGGCAATAACACTGTGAAGTAAATGCTCACGAATGATTGGCTTGTCTCATTGTTTTATGGCTTTGCTCGGGGTTCTCATACTACAGTGTGGCTATAAAGTTCGGGAACAAATACTCTTGTACCATGTGTTCTCCATGGCAACAGAACCAATAGAATGAGTGAGGGGGTGGGTGGGGAGGGGGATATTAATTTATTTTAAGAAATTGGCTCTCCCCAGCTGGTTTGGCTCAGTGGATAGAGTGTCGGCCTGTGGACTGAAGGGTCCCGGGTTCGATTCCGGTCAAGGACACTTGCTCGGGTTTTGGTCTCGATCCCCAGTAGGGGGAGTGCAGGAGGCAGCCGATCCATGATTCTCTCGTCATTGATATTTCTATCTCTCTTTCTCCCTCTCCATGGCTCTCTGAAATCAATAAAAATATGTTTAAAAAAAAAGATAAAAAATGAAAAAGAAATGGGCTCATCTGCTTGTGAAGGCTTGGAAGTCTGAAATCTGTAGGCAGCCTGGAGCTGCAGCCCGGGGAAGAGCTGATTAGGCAGCTTGAGGCTGAAGACACTGGAGGCAGAACTCCCTCTTCCTCACGGGACCGCATTCCTTTTCTCTAAGGCAGGGGTCCTCAAACTACGGCCCGCGGGCCACATGCAAATACAAATATTGTATTTGTTCCCGTTTTGTTTTTTTACTTCAAAATAAGAGATGTGCAGTGTGCATAGGAATTTGTTCATAGTTTTTTTTTAAACTATAGTCCGGCCCTCCAACGGTCTGAGGGACAGTGAACTGGCCCCCTGTTTAAAAAGTTTGAGGACCCCTGCTAAGGCCTTCAACTGATTGCATGAGGCTCCCTCACGTCACAGAGATGAATCAGCTTTAGTCAAAGTCTACTGATTTATGCCCGGCTGGCGTGGCTCAGTGGTCGGGTGTCGACCTATGAACTAGGTGGTCATGGTTCAATTCCTGGTCAGGGCACATGCCCGGGTTGCAGTCTTGATCGCCAGTGGGGCATGCAGGAGGCAGCCGATTGATGATTCTCTCTCATCATTGATGGTCCTATCTCCTTCTCCCTTCCTCTGAAATCAATAAAAATATATATATTTAAAAAGAACAACAGACAAAGTCTACTGATTTAAATGTTAATCTCATTTCAAGAAATACCCTCATAGCAACATCTAGAAGGTGTCTGACCAAATATCAGGATACCGTGTGCCTAGCCAAGCTGATAGAGGAATCTACTCACACCGCATATTGTAGTATATCATCAAAAGAACCTTTTATTGTGTTTTTGCCTGTTTCCAGACTTAATGGCCACACGGTGTAATAACATTTTGGAGATGATCCTCTCATCTTCATTTTCTCCATATTAGGAAAGAAACAAGAATTATAAAGTAAAACTTAGAATCATTTCCTCATCTTCACAAGTGGTTCATAAGGGTAATAGCTTGAGAACCAACAGAAATACTAACACATTGTCTTCTAAGATTTGTAAGGGTTTAGGTTTGCATGTAGGGCTCCGATTTATTTTCAGTTAGTTTTTGTATGATACAAGCTACAGTTGAAGTTTCTTTTCTTTTCTTTTCTTTTCTTTGCATATGGGTATACAGTTGTTCCGACAACCTTTGTTTAAGACCCTAACCTTTCTCCACCGTATTGCCTTTGTACCTTTGTTGAAAATGAGTTGTCCACATATGTGTGGGCCTATTTCTGGCTGCTCTATCTGCCCCATTCATCTCTTCGTCCGTTTTGACACCAGTAACACATTGTCTTGATTACCAGCGTTTTACAATAAGTCTTAAAATCCGGTGGTATTTGTCCTCCAAGTGTCTGACTATTCCAGTTGCTTTGCTGTTTAGAAAAAAAATCTATTCTGTAGTGAATTTCATTGAACTCACAGGAGACATTCCTTTATGAAAACTAAACTATAACGTTAGCATTTAGAATAGCCGTTCCCTTTGGAATGTGGGTTTTGCCCATTAGGGGGTCCCAGAGCGGCCTTCTGAGCTCTTTCTGTTGAGCTGAGTGAAGAAATCGGATGGGTGACATCAGCTGATTCTAGGTCACATGTTCTCTCCTCTGAAAAATCTTAAAATCTTCCTTCATTCCCTGGACAGGGCCAGTCACGCCGTCTTCTCTGACTAACATCAGAATAATTGTAATCATTTCATTTTCCAAGGAAAGGGGGTCATCTTGTTAGTTCTCTCTTTTTTAAAAATATATTTTTATTGATTTCAGAGAGGAAAGAAGAGAGAGAGAGAAACATCAATGATGAGAGAGAATTATGGATTGACTTCCTCCTGCACGCCCCCTACTGGGGATCGAGCCCGCAACCCAGGCCTGTGTCCTGACCGGGAATCGAACCATGACCTCCTGGTTCATAGGTCGGTGCTCAACCACTGAGCCACACCAGCCGGGCTGTTTGTTTCTTTAAGTATCTTGATTAACTGGCGAAGAGTAGGTTCTCTGGGAACCTTTCTAGTGGGAGAAATGAGCAAACGAGGGGCCTTCCTTAATGAACCAACGAGCCAAGGGCTTCTTGCCACCCCTGTGCGCGCTCCTTCATGGCCTGTTTCCCGTGGAGGTTGGAGAGGTTGTCCCGGGTGATGTCGGGGGAGCCAAGGTCTGTCCCTTCATTAGAGGAGGAACGTGTGCAGACTTGTAGGTAGCCCAGTGGTCGCAGGCAGGAGGTGGAATGAGGTCAGACTCCGAGTTTGGGTAACCCTGCAGGAACAAGGCCTTCTGTGCCTCCCGGTTATGCGTGGCTACAGGGAGGAGGCTGTGGCTTGGCTTAGTCAGTAGGTTTGGCCAAGAATATTTTCACTGCAAGTTTATGAAAGGCTCCAATAAAGGTATCTTCTACTATTAAAAATCTATTTGCTCTGCAGGGTATTTTTCCACGCCAAAAAGTGCTACTAAACCTCGGTACTAGAACCTAACAGCGCGTCCTTTTTTTCCCTTTTAATTTTGAAAACGTCAATAAACATAAACGTGAAGAGGGTCATAAAATGAGGATAAATAGAGCTCACAGAACATGCTGTGTGGGTCCTGGGAGGGAAAGTTCCTTCAAAGTCTGTCCTCCCTGGAAATGCCTGGACCTCGGCGATGGTTTAGCTGAGTTTCAACTGGCGACTGTAGATTTCTGCGCCAGGTTTTATTTATTTTATTTTTAATTTTTGTTATTTTTTAAAATATATTTTTTATTGATTTCAGAGAGGGAGAGGAGAGAGAGAGGAACATCAATGATGAGAGAGAATCGTTGATCGGCTGCCTCCTGCACGCCCCACACTGGGGATCGAGCCAGCTACCCAGGCGTGTGCCCCGACCGGGAATCAAACCGTGACCTCCTGGTTCCTGGATCGACGCTCACCACTGAGCAACACCGGCCGGCCTGTGCCAGGTTTATGAAGGAACCCGGGAGAGCATCTGCTCGCTTTGCAGAGCATCCTGGCAGTTCAGCGGCGTCTTCAGATGTTCAATGTATATTTTGACGAACACATTTTTATTGGCACGTGTCCCCCTCTCCTCGTTGCTCACCCGGCCGTGCATGCCTGTCTCTCCGCAGCTGTGGGGCTCCCGTCCAAGTTTCCGAGGGGAAGCTGCTGTCCTTTTCATCCGGGCCCCTCACCGTCTTCCTCCCCGCCGAGGTGAAGGCCATCGGGACGGAGCGGGACCACATCCTGCCGCTGCAAGAGCTGGCCATGCGGAGCCTGCATCACATCTACCACCGTTTTCTCAAAGGTACAGGGTCCTCCCTTCCTGCTCCGCCCCCGTCCAGTGAACTGAGGAATTGTGTTTCATGCCGCCTGTTTCGGTGTTCTTTTTATTTATTGTGGAAAAATACACCGAAGTAAAATTTACCATGTAATCCAGTTTTTTAATTTTTATTTTATTTTAATATATTTTTGTTGATGTCAGAGAGGAAGGAAGAGGGAGAGAGAGAAACATCAATGATGAGAGAGAATCATGGACCTGCTGCCTCCTGCACGCCCCCTACTGGGGATCGAGCCTGCAACCCGGGCATGTGCCCGTGAACAGAATCAAACCCGGGACCCTTCAGTCCGCAGGCCAGTGCTCTATCCACTGAGCCAAACAGCTCGGGGCAGTTTTCTTTAAATACAACCTTGGTTTCAGTACTTTTCACTCCCTTTAAATTTTTTGTTTTCCCTTTTTTTTATTTTCAGTAAATATGATTTAAATTGATTGATTCTAAATGCCCGATAGATTTAGGAAGAACTTAATGAAAGCCCATTTTCATCTCCAATCCAGTCCCTTTTTTATTCTCTGTCTCTAATAGAAGTTTACAAACCCTCTCTGGTAAAATCACGCCTTTCTGATCTTCGTTCTTAAAGAATACTTGCTCTTATTCTTTCCTTGCCTCTTCCCCAGGACAGCTTCCGGTTGCTCTTAAAAGAGTAGATGTGGGTTCCATCTTAGTATCAAAAATGTAAAAGCATCTTCATTTCTAAATAATGTTTTTATTCCATGCCTGACAGATAAAACAATTTCCAACAGGCAGTACTTTTAACTAATTGAGCTGTCTTGGTAACAAAGAGAACTATATTTAAAAGCCTGGTACTATAAAGAACTCTGATTTTTTTTATTCATGCATGATTTCCTCTTCTGTTCCAGATCTGAACTTCCTGTCTCCCGTCTCGTTACCCAGAAGCCTCCTGGAGCTGCTGCACTGCCCCCTGGGGCACTGCCACCGGTGTAGCCAGCCCATGTTTACAATCGTCTACCCCAAGCTCTTTCCCTTGAGAGAGACGCCGATGGCCGGGCTGCACCAGGGGTAATCATGCCCACGTGGGCACCAGGGTGTATACCTGGGCGCGGGTGGGTGATCAGGGAGGGGTGGATGCCTCGCACGAAGGTATTGTGAAGTCAGCAGCTATATAGGGGCATAGATTCTGCTAAATGACACATGCACATTTTTAGAATCACAAGAAAACAGTTTTGCTCATATACAGGACAGTGTTATTGCACATATTATTTAGAGTAGCTCATGCTTCGCTGGCATGTTTTTCTGCTATTCCCCTGTTCAAAATGTTTTTCTGCTATTCTCCTGTTCAAAATAGTCTTCAGGCAATAAGGAATTTCGAGAACCAGATAGCTATTATATAATGGGACCAGCCCAGCCCTTCTGTTTAATGGGTGTTGCTAATTGAAAGTGTGTGGCTGACCTGTGTGTGTGTGTGAGAGAGAGAGAGAGAGAGAGAGAGAAAGAGAGAGAGAGAGAGAGAGAGAGAGAGAGAGAGAGAGAGTTTTGAATTTCTAACCCTTCCAAATGGCATTCTCTTGCCACTCTCTGTTTCTTGGCACAATGCCTTGAATTTGCTAAAAATGTTCACTAAGTAAAAAACGCCATACTGGTAGTTTAAAAAAGAATACCAGACAATTAAAAATAGAACATCAAATAAAAAATTCCCCCATTAGCACAACCATAGCATATAGATTTTCTAAATTTAAGATTTTCTAAGTTTGCATTTTTCAAAGTTAAAAAAAAAGTGCTATAATACCTTACTTATTTATCCAGTGTGGTGTTTTGGGTTAGTAAATTTTCCAGATCACTTGTTACCTCTATTCCACGTCAAGAGGTGTTTCCTTTGTAATCATTTCTTTTTCATTTATTTGTTACTGATTTCAGAGAGGAAGGGAAAGGGAGAGGGAGAGAGAAACATCAATGATGAGAGAGAATCATTGATCAGCTGCCTCCTGCACGCCCCCTGCTGGGATCGAGCCTGCAACCCTGACCTCTCCACTGGGAGCCCTGGGGCAAATTACTTAACTTCTCCGAGCTTCACCTTTTCATCAGTAAAATGAGCATCGTAATAATATCTGTTTAATAAGGTCTTTTTGAGGTTTAAGTGAGATGATTCATGTCAAGAGCCCAGGATGGTGCCTGATAATGTAATCAAGACTAAGTAAATATTAACTATTTATTTCTGTAGCTCAGAGACTTTTTCAAAATTAAATTTATTGGGGTGACATTGGTTAATAAGATTTTGTAAGTTTCAAGTGTACAATTCTATCATATACCATCAGTATATTGCATCGTGTGCTCACCACTCAAAATCTAGTCAGACTTTTAAAAAATTTTGTGTATAAGCAAATACTAATATCAGTATCTTTATATGAGTAAGATCATACTAGGAAAATCAACTAATTCATTCAACTGTAGTAAAATTCTAATGCACAGTTTCCTATAGATGGTATTTTCTTACCGAAAATATGAAAATGAAAACAATTCAGTATGGTCAGGATGCACTGTTAACTGATAAAATCCTAAATACCTATTTTAAAAAAAGATAGACTTTCTTTTGTCATGCTAATTAATTGGTGAAAGTAAAGAAGGCCCTTCAAATGAAGTCATTTTTGTGTTGTCTTTACATGAAATTTGGGAAACTCATTCAGTATTTGCAAATTCCATTTACTTCTGCTTATTCTAGAAATCCCGTATGAATAATCTTACATTGTTTCAGAACATAAAATTAATAGTATTCATTTAATGAAATGTGGGTTATCAAGTACATAGGACTTAGACAGTGCCCTCTGGTTGAGCAAAGCCATCGTGCCTGTGTTTACAGCAGAGATAATACGCCAAGCTATAAACATGGCTTTCTGTGGCGAGCTAATGCTGGGTCTGAAATCGAGCGCTTGTGGGTTTCATTCGGGCCACCAACCTTTGCTCCTTCCCATGTTGCCATGGAGATTGTATTAAAAGCATTGACTTCGGTTCCCACCATAGCCTTTAAAGTACTTTTTTGGTAACTGAAAACCAGATACTTGAATCTCAGGACCTTATTGCTCAAAGTAAAATCAATATTTTTAATGTCATACACTCTAAAAGGTCTTGGTAATCTTATTTTTTCAGTTTTCTAATATATTTAGGTCTGTTTGCATTGCTTGTCCTAAAATCATGTATTGTTTTAGCCAAAGTCTACATTAATATGGACATCTGGCATTATTGTGAAAGAACATACTGAATATTCTTCTAAAATACCACGTCCCTTACAAGTGTTAGTTCTAACCTAAATTAGGGCAGCGTGAAATAAAAAGAAATGACTGTAATTTCACATAAATGATAAATACCCAAACCTTTAAATATCTATAGCAGAGAAGAATGAGTGGTATATTGATAACTTTTGATCCTTATAGAGATAGCAGATTTTCACTCCCAAAACTTACTGTTCATTTAGTAAAATGAAAGACATCAACTTAGAGGATTCTTGATCAACATAGCAACGTGATCTGGCTTTTCCCAGGCATGTATGATTCTCACAAGTTCTGTATTTCGCAATCTGAAATCAGGCTACCGAAAGTTTTTCAAGGGTAGTGTATTAGTTTGCTAGAGATACCGCAACAAAATACCACATAACGGTGACTGAAACAACAGAAACCTGTAGTCTCACAGCTCTGAAGGCTGGAGGTCAGAAATCAAGGTGTTGGCAGGATGGGTTCCTTCTGGGGGCTGTGAAGGAAGGACCTGCACACAGAATCTTCCCATGAGACCCAGTTAACATACATGTAAGGAGCAGATACAATATGTCATTAGAGGGTTCTCCCCTAAGTTAGCAGTCCAAGGGCTGGCGGTTTTATCTGATCAACTCTGTCTAATAAAGATTAATTTTCTTTTGGCTTGAATTCCTGTCTGAGTCAAAGATAGGCTTTTTGTTTCTAATGAGGAAGCACATTTGCAATGAAAATACCACGATTTTTGTGGGCTCTGGTATGCGCCACCAACATTGTGATTTGGTTTTTTGTTGTTGTTGTTTGTTTGTTTTTAGAATGATGGCATTCCTGTATTCCAGAAGTGAGCTGAAGTGCTCTTTGTCTTCCTATAAATACGCTCGGATTCTGTAGCAACAAATGTCACGTCTGATGTTCTTTGTAGGGTTTACCTGCACCTCCTTCCTCACTGTACAGTCGATCGCTTAGCTCCAAGGGTCTCCCCTAAAACGGTCACATCTCCAGTGCCAGGGTGTTGGCATTTTGAAGGACCCACCCAACACACATCCCTCCTTAAGGCAGTAGACCTGTTGGTACACTGGTGACCACCAGGGCATGAATGCAGCAGGCACATACAGTGTGCTATTAGATGAGTCTCCCAATAGTAAGTAGCACACAGACTTGGGGTTTCTTTGTAGCACAAACACGACTCCTCCAGGTGGCCCACCCTCCCCCCTTGAGCATGCATCGTAAGGAGTTAATGATCCAAAGCGCACTATGCCTCAGTGAGTAACCCCACATCTCTGTAAGTTTGGATTCTTTTTCTTAGGACTTTTATTTTAAGCAGGTCCTTAAATGTTAAGTCGATACCCAAGTATTTCACTTTCTTTGTGTGATTGTAAATTATCTTACAGTTTTTCATTTCAACTTCTATGCGTTCATTGTTAGTATATGAAAATATGGTTGATTTTTTTTTTTAATTTTGATCTTTCTTGCTTGAAACCGTGCTGAATTTGAGAGGCTAGGAGTGTTTTTGTAGATTCCTTGGCATTTTCTGTGTAGACGGTCATGTCATGCCATCTGAAATTAGGAATAGTTTTATTTCTTCCTCTTTCATCGGTTTGGCTTTTATTTTTCTTGCTTTATTACAGTGGTTAGAACTTCCAGTACTATGTTGACTAAGGTGGTGAACATAGACATCACTACAAAGCACGATATTAGCAAGTCCTTTTTGTAGATTATGTTTATGAAATTGAAAAAGGTCCCCTCTATTTCTAGTTTGCTGGGTTCTTAGCGTGAGTCGGTGTTGTATTCTTTTCAGATGCTTTTCTCTGAGTCCATCGATACCCTACAAATTCTTCTTTGTTAACCTGTTGATACGGTGGATCACATTGGCTTTCAGATATTGAACCCGCCTTCCAGCCCCGGCAGAGTTCCCACTTGATGTCAGATGTTTTTGATTTGCTGAAGTTTCCGTTCCCATTGAGTTCATGTGAGGCTTTATCCTGTGAGACGGGCTCTTTCACCCCCGGGAACGTGCTCGTTTGACCGGCGGGTTAGGAAAGGGCAGAGAACTGTGGTGTTCGATCGTCACGTGCGGAGTCTCTCCGCTGGTCTTGCTGTTACTGATTTCTAGTTTGATTCCACAACAGACAGAGAACATGCACTGTGATTTTTTACTTGCTTTAGACTTAAATGGCTCTTTATTCTCCAACTTCCTGGTGAAAACTCAGGTTACTGGCTTTAGAGCTTTTTTTTCCCCCTAATAAGTGTGGTTAGTGTTAGAAATTTCCCGTTAGTACTGCCTTTGCTGGGAAAAGGACCCTCATACTCTATTTTTCAGATTCTAATTCCCTCTACAATCAATCTCTGTGACTACATTTATAGGGTAAATTCTTTAAAATTCTGTGTTTTAGGCTCTCTGATGTGTGTGTGTGTGTGTGTGTGTGTGTGTGTGTGTGTGCTAGCTAAATTGGTGAGGTTTTCTGTTACATGATTTAAAAAAAAATTTTTTTTTTTATTAATTTCAGAAAGGGAGGGCGAGGGAGAGAGAGATAGAAACATCAGTGAGGAGAGAGAATCATTGATCACCTGCCTCCTACTCGCCCCTTCCTGGGGATTGAGCCCACAACCCAGCCATGTGCCCAGACCAGGAATTCAACCCTGGTTCATAGGTCGATGCTCAACCACTGAGCCATGCCAGCCGGACTGGGCTTCATGATTTTTATAACACATTTGAAACTCCGTCCTCCCATGTTGGTTCTAGTAAGCAGACTTCAGACCGTAGCATGAAGAACACTTGCTGTTAACGGGGGGATGTGATGTCATCTGAACGCTGCTAATAGAAGGAGCACAGACATCCCCACCTGATGCTGGGGCTCAATGTTAAAAGGAAATGGACATTTCTGCTGCAGGCTGTGGGGACCATGCCTAATCCTTTATTTTTAACAAAGAAAGACACCGTCTGTAACGGAAAGAATCCGCGCTTTCATCTCGAACTCACCGCGTCCCTCTCTCCCTTCTTCCCGCCTCCAGGAGGACCACTGTCAGCTTTGTGGCTTACTGCTGCTCCACCCAGTGTCTGCAGACTTTTGACCTACTCAGTTGATAAACACTCAAGAGCCTCAGGAGGGTTGCCAGCCCGACAGCACAGCTGCCTGCGTGTCACACGCTGTCTGAGCGGCGGAGGGACAGGGGCGCCAGCCAGGCCACACAGGCCCTCACAACCTGGCACGTCCGGTGCGGGGGGGACCGCAGAACTCTCTGGAAGTGTTGTGATCGAGCTTCGGAGCTGAAAGGCCTTCGCCCTTCCCCCACGTTGGAATATATCCTGCCCCCAAATTAAGGACCCTTTGTCTCGTGTGTTTTTATTGGTATGCAAGTGTCTCAGACGAAAACGGTTGGGTTTGATGTGCTTCCCCAAATCTAATTGAAAGCAACCTTCAGCTCCCTGAAGAGCTGGGATTTGATAATATTGTCAAGTGAACTTTTGAACACATTCTAACTCAATGATCCTCTTAATGTTCTTTCTTCCCCCTAGAGAGTAATTTCCCCCCAGAGGTTATTCACCATGTTCGTAACAAATTTCAGCAAACTCCACCGCCTCAATGGTATGAATAGTAAGGGGTGTGGGGGGCCCCTGAGTTGGCAGAGAAGTTAGACCCAGTGGAGATTCCGCGGGGTGCCCGTATGCACCCTTTGCAAAGTTATTACCTAGTTTATAATTTCTGCAACATGTTAAGGGACTTTTCTGAGGGATTTTAAAAATAAAAATGTAGACTATAAATAAAAATACACATTATTTTGAAAGACTATTTACAGGAAAATAATCATTGAAATGGTTGCTTTCCTAATAAGATTTTTTTAAAATATCTTTTTTATTGATTTCAGAGTGGAAGGGAGAGGGAGAGAAACAGCAATGATGAGAGAGAGGCATCAATTGGCCACCTCCGGCCTGCCTCCTACTGGGGATGGAGCCCTCAATCTGGGCGTGTGTCCTGACCGGGAATTGAACCGTGACCTGGTTCATAGGTTAACACTCAACCATTGAGCCACACCAGCCAGGCATATATCTTTAAATATTTTAACTATATAGTGTTTTCTCTAAGTTGGGATGGAAAGGGGGAACCAGGAAGGTTTACTTGGTAGGAAAAGTATTTTCAAAAAAATGTCAGCCTTGTCTAAAATTCCGTTTCTGGAACTTTGTTCGCTGCCCTAAATCTGTCTGGCTCGGCGCTAACAGTGCTAAAAATCCTACCTAGTTACTGACAACCGTGTGATCTTTTCACAGTCGCACCCCCCGCCGCCCGGAAAGCAGACTCTCCACGCAGAACGCTGAAGGCAGAGCGTTACATATGTCCCAGCTGCGTTTCCACTGTTCTCACCTCCCCTTGTCCCTTTCATGACTTGGCCTGTTCCGCCTTCAAAGGCGTAGAGTATAATAGATCCTGAAGGGCGACATCAAAACATAGCACTTCTTTCATCCTGCAGAATAATTGACGTGTTAGCGGGACCTCTCCGTGCCTATAGGGTGGCAGGTGAAAAATGTGGCGTGAACCCTCACAGGTGTGATTCCGGCCTACGTGGGGCTGCCTGTCACTTACATGACAGTTCCTGTATCGCAGCATCTTTCTCTTTCACCCTCCTGCAGTCATGTCTTAAAATGCCATGTGCTAACCTGATACTCAGGATGCTCACTGGGATGAGGATATGTGGTACTTTCATTTTTTTAAAAAATGTAATTTTATTAATTTCAGAGAGGAAGGGAGAGAGAGAGAGAAAAACATCCATGATGAGAAAGAACCACGGATCAGCTGCCTCCTGCACGCCCCACACTGGGGATGGAGCCCACAACCCCGGGCATGTGCCCTGATCGGGAATCGAACTGTGACCTAGTTCATAGGTTGACACTCACTGAGCCACTTAGCCGGGCAATACTTTCAGCTTGTTTGAAAGTTTACAAAGAATCCAAGTGTCCTCTCTGTACCTATTATAAACCACTAGAGGCCCGATGCACAAAATTCATGCAAGGGGCTCGGCCCTTGCAGCCCCAGCTTCGTCTGGAAGGTTGTCCAGAAGGACGTCCGGAAGGTCGTTCGGCTGTCTGGTCTAATTAGCATATTACGCTTTTATTATTATGGATGTGCATTGAGCACCAGCAATGGGCAACCTTTGGGCAGACTCAACCTCGGCCCTGGTGCAGCACCCAGCTTGATTGATGGAAATGCAATTTATCATTTGGCTTCCCTGGTGCTGTTTATTATTTTTTAAAAAGTTATACTAGATTCACTGATGTCATTCTTAAACTTTTGATATTATGTGAGAGCATTGGAGACTGGAGAAAGTTTGCCTACATGCTATATATTTTTGAGTTGTGTGCAGTACTTTGCAGAAAATTCTAAAGTTGTTATATCATGTCTTCTTGATTAACAGTTATGCTACGTAGAGAAATATTTCGTGCAGTCATAATAGTGCAAAAAAAAGTGAGTCACTTGGAAAATAGTCTCTTCAGGTAAGTTTATATCAATAATCTGATGTGGTTCGTGGTAAATTTATAATCCAGAATCCCCTGTTTGGCAGGCGCCTTCTTATAACAGAGTGTGAAAGACAATCCATTTGAACTGTGTTGCCCTGTCCGTACCATTCAAAATGCCTACTTGTTATCATCCCAAATTCCCGGATTACAGAACAGGGTGTGGATGAAATGTTGCCTCTTCCATGAATAAAAAGATATATTTTGAGCACACTGAACAATTTTTTAAAAAAATGATCAATACGCAAGAGAGCTCTATCTCATGGAGGATCCGCTCTGCTTAACGGAGAAGCGCGATAAACTCCATCACCTGGCCCTCCTCTTCCGTGGAGCGAGGCACACTATCAGCATTTTTTGGTCGACATGCTCAACACTCACCACACAGCTTTCACACTCCGGCGTGTCCGCCTAGTTGAGCGTACATCTCGCTTTTCTTCCACATTTTGCATTATGAATTAAAATGTCTACGTCTAAGGATAAAGGCTTCCATGCCAATGGGCTTCTGAGGCTTCGAATGTCGTGTTCCCTAAAATATACATATATTTAATGTATACATATGTGTATATATATATAATGTGTATATATATGTATATATATGTATTTTGGAATCACTGGGGACTCTCAAAAGCTGGTTTTCAAAAGTATTAATAGTAAGATTAGGTTTCTGTGTCCTGGATTTAAAAAATCAGGCATTTTTATCTGTACTATGAAAATACCATAGTCGCTTCAGAAATCAAAATATTTGTATTTAGATGATTTATGGACATGGATCACTAACGGGGTCAACAGTAATACAACCTGATGTAATGAAATGTTAAGATACAAATTTATTCCACAGACTTGTAAACGCACTCTCTTTAGGAACCTTATTTTAAAATGTATTCTTACATCACTGGAGATATATATATCAATTAATTATTGATTTCAGGGAGAGGGGGAGAGAGATAAAAACATCCTACTGGCAACCCAGGCATGTGGCCTGACCAGGAATCAAACCATGACCTCCTGGTTCATGGGTTGATGCTCAACCATTGAGCCACACTGGCCAGGCAAGATTTGTTTCTTATAGCAATTTGGAGACTATAATAATTCAAGATTCATTAATTAATTTCTCCCTTTTTTGTATACTGAAAGGATTTTTCTAAAGCTCAGAGTCTACATACTGAACAATGATGGCAACATTTATTTGAAGTGTGGACATTTTTTTAAAGCTCATACTGTATCCAATTTGGTTGTCTATAGCTGCTGCTGTTTATAGCACGGTTGAGCTTGAACCATGTGAATGCTTAGAAATGTCGATGGTGGTAGCTTTATTCTTTTAACCAGATGCATTTGGTTAAGAAAAATAAGAGGATGTTAAATAGTTAAAGCCAGAAAAGAAAAAAAGAATGGTGACGTGAAGACATTAAAAATGCTCCCTTTCACACCGCAAGGAGAAAATTGGCAAAAATTGGCAGAACCAACTTTTTTCAGAACGGTGGACATTAACCAGAGGCCCGCGGCAATCCAAGGGCTACTTGAGAAATTGCTGACTCTCAGAACAGTAAGCTTGGTGGCATTTCAACTTGCCCTGTTTCCATTCCCTCCCACCCCTTTTCCAGCTCTGTTGCACCCTGCAAACAACAGCCCACAATCGAGGTAGAAGCCACAATGTAGAAGCCACTGGAGGGGTGAATGGGGTTGGAGCTTTTTCAAATTCTGCTTCCCAGAGAATCATCATTATTTGACTTGTCTGGTGGCACCCTGGAAGACCTCCCTTGCAAGTCTGTCTTTATTTTGCCTGATCAGAGTTTGTCAGATGTGAAAAGCTTTTTTCACAGGGACACCGGTTGAAGAAGGGAAAAAATCAGAGGTAGTTGTGGCTGCCCGAAGCAGTGAATAAACATCGGAGCAAACAATAGGCTAACCAAAAACTTGAAAGGAAATGCTGAGGAATGAGATATTTGTAGGGGCTTGGTACAGCTCTGACATCCCTGGGATTTGCATGTGCAGGCATATGCCTAGGGCTTGTCGCAAGCCAAGGGTGGCATGTCTGATGAGGAACGGCCTGTGAGCATCATCATTTCTCACCTGACATTGACCTTGAGGATTTGCACAAGCAGAGAGTAGAGCAGAAGGCAGAGCAGCCAACTTCCTGGCCGAGTGTTGAAGGGTGTTCCAACAGGCACACACACCCTCCACGAAGACTGGGGGAGTTACTGGATTCAGGTGGTTAAGGAAATCCCTGTCCAATTATTCATTCACCACAGAACTATCTGAGCAAGACATCGGTGTCTGTATATCACAGAGAATGCAGGCTTTCCAGAATGAGTTCAGGTGAGTCACTCAACAGACAAAAACCAGCAACTACATCGAACCCTTGGCAAAGGGGGGAAGTCAATCTAATTTTCAGAGTTACCCCTTATTATTTGAAATACCCAGTTTTCCTTAAAAAATGACAGACGTGCAAAGAAACAAGAAAATATGCCCCATATTCAGGGAAAAAAGCTGTCAATCACCTGTACCTAAAGGAAGTCCAGAAATTGGACTTTGTAGACAACAACTTTAAATCAGCTATTTTTAGATATGTTCGGAGAACTAAAGTATCAAAATGATGCCTCACTATCATTTATTAGTTAAAAGATATGTTATTTTAAAATACAGAAACTCCATAGTTGAAATACAATAACTGAAATCAAAATTACTGAGAGGTGCCCAGCCTCAGATTTGAACCAGCAGAAGAAAGAATTCGCAAACTGGAATGTGGGTCAATTGACATTCTTTCATTGGAGGAACAGAAAGGAAAAGGGACCAAGGAAAATGAACAGAGCCTTAGACCTACGGGACACCATCAAGTGTACCAACATACATATAATGGGAGCCCCATACGAGCAGAAGAGAAAGAGGCAGAAAGAATATTTTTAAAAATAATGGCGAGCCCTGGCTGGTGTTGCTCAGTGGTTAGAGTGTCAGCCCCCCACACAAAGGGTCTGGGGTTCAACTCCTGCTCAAGGGTTGCAGGCTCATTTCACCCTTAGACAGGATGTGTGCAGGAGGCAACCGGTCGATGAGTCTCTCCCATCGATGTTTCTCTCTCCTCCCTCCCACTGTTTTTGAAAAGCAATGGAAAAAAATATCCTCAGGTGAGGATTAACAACATTAAAAAAGACTTTAAAACTTGATGAAAAACTAATTTACATCCCCATGAAAAGGTGCTCAAGATCCTGTCATCAGGGAAGTGCAAATCAAAATGACAATGAATTCCACTTTACACTCACTAGAAAGAAAATGGTGGACAATAACAAGTGTTGACAAGGACATGAAGAATCCCAATTTCTGGTGGGACATATGAGCTATAAATACCAAGGCTGTCTCAACTGTTTTTTGAAAAACAGATTGGCAGTTTCTCAAAAGCTTAACCCTAGAGTTACCATATGACCCAGCAATTCCCCTTCTAGGTATATGAGGGAGTTGAAAACATGTCCATGCCAAAACAAAAAACAAACAAACCCCCACAAAAGTTCATAATAGCCAAAAAGTAGAAACGACTCAAATGCCCATCCCTGAATGAATGGTTGAATACAATGTGGTATAACCATGATGGACTATTATCAGCCATGAAAGGAAAGAAGTACTCACACATGCTACAACATGGATGACCCTTGAAACATGATGATGGAAGCCAGACACAAAAGACCTCATATTGTATGACTCCATTTACATGAACTATCAAGAATAAGCAAATCTCTAGAAACAGAAAGTAGATTAACGGTTGATAAGGGCTGGGGGAGATAGAGAAAATGGGTAGTGACTGCTGATGGGTATGGAGTTTCTTTTTGGGGTGATAAGAATGATCATGAGTTCGATATTGGTGATAGTGGTCCGTCCTGGTGAATATACTAACCACTGAATTGCACTCTTAAAGAGGTGAATTTTATGGTATGTGAATTATATCTCCATTTTAAACAGTGGTGCACCTTATTTTATGTATCTGTTAAACTATTTTGGGCCCGGTCTCCGTGGCTCAGAGGTTGAGCATCGGCCTAGGAACCAGGAGGTCACGGTTTGATTCCCAGTCGGGGCATGTGCCTGGGTTGCAGGCTCGATCCCCAGTAGGGGGCGTGCAGGAGGCAGACGATCCATGATTCTCTCATCATGGATGTTTCTCTCTTCCTCTCCCTTCCTCTCTGAAGTCAATAAAAATGTAAACTTTTAAAAAATAAATTATTTAGGGGTAGACCAACAACCCTTGCAGAAGCTATGAATGGAACTGCTCTCACTGACTGGGAAATAGATGGAAACTCAGTGTGAACAGCTCACCGGGTTTCCGAGTTTGTCCTCGCTGGTTAACACCAGCATCAGGCCAATATGCAGTAATTTAAAGATCCCAGATGTGAGGCTCCCAACTTCACCCATTGGATGAAGTCCCCAAGGACCAAGGCCCCCTGACGGTAAAACATTGTGAAATGAATGAATTTGCAAATATAATCAAGTGGAAAATTCTGTAAGGAACTAAGAGGTCATGTTGGCTTTGTTCCTAGTGCGTAACGCTGTTTGGTACCACCCTTTCCCTAGAACAAAAATGTAAAGGGAGGTTATTACTTACTAAAGGTCCTATCTTTTCAGCATGATTATTAAATATTTGTGTTATTTTTATCAGGTATTCCAAACATACCTCAATTCAAGGCTTTTCATAATTTTCTGAAACTGATCAAAGTAACTATTACAATATATTGGCCAAACAATTACACCTTCTTTGTAGGTGTGCAGTCCAATTTGGTCAGTAGATCAAAAAATGACAGCTAGATTTTAAATAAAATGCAGGGACTTAAGAATTGTATAGTAGTTATATCTTGCTCTCTTCAGGTATTATGTTCTTTATTTTCAGTTCTATGGGCTGGTAAAAAAAATTTAAGAGAAAAATATAAAAACTAGTTGTAATATTATTAGTATGACCTTCTATTCAAAATAATCCAGCTAAAACATTATTATTTTTTATTGCTTTCAGAGAAGAAGGGAGAGAGATATAGAAACATCAAAGATGAGAGAGAATCATTGATTGGCTGCCTCCTGCATGCCCCCTACTGGATATTGAGCCCACAACCAGGCATGTGCCCTGACCAGGAATCGAACCCATGACCCTTTGGTGCTAACCACTGAGCCCCAGCCAGGGCAATATGGCATATATTTTTAAATCAACAACAAAAAAATGAGCTGGGATTTGATCAATTAAGTTTCTGTTTCATATTAAATTCACAACATTGATTTACAAACAGATTCACAGCCAAAATATTTATAGTTAACATAGTCGTCTGGGGTCCCTACAAAAATAAGATATGGGATCGAGCTCTGAAACAAGAACGTGTTCGTGCCAAGGAGAAAATGGCAAAGACGGGGGGTGGGGAGCCAAGGAGAGGCCCGAGTCAGCAGCTCAAGAGCAAGCCGCACCCTTTGGGGGAGTTTTCGTGGCTCACATCCAAGTGGCCAGCCAACTCTGCAGACTGAAGCAGTGTGGAGAGTAAGGAGGTTAGAGGAAGAAGAAAAGAAGGGGAGGGTGGACGATGAAAAACACCCCCTTGCTGAAACAAAAACGATCCTACTTTTACCAGGACCTGTGCCCGCTTTGGCAATGTGCACCCCGCTCAGAATGTGAGGAAGGAAATGTGTGACCTTGATAGTAGTGTCAGTGTGCTCTGCCTCTAGCCATCCACAGTCCTCCTAGGTCATCCCAGTGCCCTGATTGTGCTGGTCCCAGGCGCCCTCCTCCAGGCAGGCAGCCGAGATTGCTTATAGGCGAGAGGGTGGGAGCCCTGGGGGATGATGTCTGGATGACTATGGCGGCTGCGCTTCTTCTAAAGAAGAATTTAAGTGCAGGATTTAGGAAACCTAGACTGATCGTGAGCACGTCTCTGCTTACCCCGTAGGAGGCTACGCTGGGTACCTGAGGATGAAGGGAGGCCCTCAGTGAGTAAGTTTCAGAAGAAATGGGTGCATGAGCCTCGACCCAAGGCCCCCGGATCTGCTGCGTCTGGCAGAGGACACGCCGTGGGGAAAGATGGCAGCTCGCTCTAAAGGCAAACACGGTAAGGAGAGATTAAGGGGCAGAATCATCTGATACCACGCGTATCAAAAAAAGAAAGCAAGAAATGACTTGATTTTTTGCCCGTGCCTGTGGCCACCCCGAGGAGCTGCCTTCGCACGCCACCTTCCTTTGGGACAGTCCTCCCCAGCCCGTATCTTTGCGTGGATCTCACTCAGGTATCTGAAGGTATCTGAGTTGGCAAACTCATCTGGGGGGGGGGGGGGGGGAGGGAAGGGGAAATTCCTTAAAAAGAAATCATCACACCCTGGCCCCGCTCGGCCGCGGGTTTCTCACCGGGTCCTTCCCCGCCCCTTTGGCAAAAGGGAAAGTGGCCCAGAAGTGGCCCATTTTTACTTCAGAAGGGTAACCCTGGGGGTTTTTTTTTTAAAAAAAGTTATTGATTTTTTGCAGAAAGGAAGGGAGAGGGATAGAGTTAAAAACATCGCTGAAAAGAGAAAAAAACAGTCCGTTGGCTCCTGGACACCCCCAACTAGGGATGTGCTCGCAACCAAGGTACATGCCCTGACCGGAATCGAACCGGGGACTCTTCAGTCCCCAGGTCGACGCTCTATCCACTGAGCCACACCGGTTAGGGCAACTCTGGTTTTTTATTTTTATTTTATTAGACGATGTCCATTATTCGTATATAAACGTGTTAGCGGTCTTACCCAGGAGCTGTAGTTTCTATACTATTCAAACAACATTTCCCACATTATTACAATCATCTTGGTTCTGCGTGTGTATAAAGAACTGTCTAGAAAAATCTGAAGGTTTCATTGGGTTCATGTTTTCCACCGGAGTCTGAAGGAGCCGGTCTAACTAAGGGCCTTCATTTGAAAACCCCAAAAAGAGTGATAATATCCCCCCCCCATAGATTTTTAGAGAGAGTGGAAGGGAGAAGGGAGAGGAGGAGAGAGAGAGAGAGAGAGAGAGAGAGAGAGAGAGACATCAATCTGAGAGAGACACATCGATTGGTTGCCTCCCACACGCGTCCCAGGGCAGGTCTCGAACCTGCAACCCAGGTACGTGCCCTTGACCAGAATCAAACCCAGGGCCCTCCCATACTCAGGCTGACACTCTAACTACTGAACCACACTGACCAAGGGCAACTGCCATCTTTTTTAACACGCAGCTTCCTCATAACAAAACTTTTTCCTGTGAGTTTTACTATGTGAAGTGACATACAAGCCGCTGACCTCAAAGTGATAATCCGAGTTCCTCTCAATAAAAGAAAAAATTCCAAATGAAACGGCAATCCAGGAGGGGAGCTCACCCAGACCAGCAAAACCAGAGGGAGTTGGAAACGGCATTCAGTGCTGCCAAGTGTGCAAAGTGTCGTTAAAATGGTCCTCCCAGCCCTAGCCAGTGTTGCTCAGTGGATAGAAATTCAGCCTGGACTGAAGGGTCCTGGGTTCGATTCTGGTCAAGGGCACATGCCCAGGTTGCAGGCTCCAACCCCAGTAGGAGGCCTGCAGGAGGCAGCCGAACCATGATTCTCTCTCATCATTGATGTTTCTCTCTCTCTCCCTTCCTCTCTGAAATCAATAAAAATTTTTAAAAAGCTCATTAAAAAAAACAAAACTATCCTCCCAACCCTACTCCATCTTGTCCTTAGAAAGAAAGAACTCAGGGTGTAAGTAACGAATGAATAGAATAAATACACATAAATACGATAGTTAACGATGTGTGTAAAAACAACGGGTCATACTTTATTTTTTTTAATATTTTTATTGAATTCAGCAAGGAAGAGAGAGGGAGAGAGAGATAGAAACATCAATGATGAGAATCATTGATTGGCTGCCTCTTGCACGCCCCCTACTGGGGATCCAGCCCACAACCCGGGCATGTGCCCTCGACTGGAATTCAACCAGGGACCCTTCAGTCTGCAGGCCGATGCTCTATCCACTGAGCCAAACCGGGGCAACGGGTCATACTTTTAGACTTGGGGAGTCCATTCTTTAGCTCCCTTGTTTTTTGGTTGCAGGTTTTTTTTTTTTAATAAATATTTTTTTTTACTTCAGAGAGGCAGGGAGAGGGAGAGAGAGAGAAACATCAATGATGAGAGAGAATCATCGATTGGCGCACACCCCCACTGGGGATTGAGCCCGCAACCCGGGCATGTGCCCTGACCGGGAACCGAACTGTGACCTCCTGGTTCATAGGCTGATGCTCAACCACTGAGCCACACCAGCCAGGCTCTTTTGTTCCATTTTGCCCCATGTAGCAGTTTAAGAATCTGCAGACAAGTATCCGTTACATGGAATCGCCACTTCAATTCTAAAAATACTCCCCTGCTACTAAACTCAATTAAAAAGAAGTGCAGTCGGAAAGCTTAATTAAGCTTTCTAGGTTGTTAAAACTCTGCTTCCAGAAAAAGAAAAAAAAAATACGCTATTCTTAGTCCCACAGTCCGATTGCGAGAAACAGCCAACGTATTATCCGTCAGGAAAGGTTGGTTTCTCTCCCTTGCTTAGGATGAGGCCATCGGATGGGGTTTCCATTGAGCCAACCCAAGGCTGCTGGGCCGCTGGTGAGAACGTTCTGGCAGCGACATCAGCCCCACGAGAGGGGAGTTGACGGGAGGCCAGATTCCCTCAGGAAATTTGGGGCGAGTTGAAACCTCCCTTCCCCACCTCGCTTTGATGATGGCGACTGATAATGTCTTCATTTTTCAGCACCTGGTGCTACCAGCGCAGGCCGCAGGCCTCACAGCGCCCCAACAGCAACAGAGCATGTACTGAAGCGTCCCCCGCAGACGGGCCGCGTGCCCCAGAGCCCACGGAGGGAGCAGGCGGCAGCCGGGTGAGGAGACACACTTGACCTCCTTTTCCAGACATCAGACATGGGGAACCCACCCAGGGAGAAGCCACGCAAGACAGGGAGGAAGCGTAGAGTTTGGGGCTCTGGGCAGAGACCCCGAGGCAGGGCCTGGGTGGCTTTGAGTCCATTGTAATGTCACCCCCACCCCCCGGGTGAAATGAGTTTTATTGCATGGAAGTTACACTTCAGTTCAGAAAACAAGCAAAGGGGAAAAATGCAGCAGCCCTCCTGTCGGTCCCACCCCTGGCCCTGACCTCACACCCCTGCCCTCATCACCAGCACAGTGGCCTCGAGCACGGGTCACGCCTGACTCTTCCCTCTGGCTACCTTCCCAAGTCCACTCGTGACCCCACAATCAGTGGGTCCGGGCTGCCTGTCACTCCCTGAGCCCGTTCAGCAGAGACAGGGTGGAATCCTACGTGAGCGTTGATTCCGATCCTGCCGGCAGTGTGGGGGAGCTGCAGGGCACCCACAAAAATCCACTCTGTCTCCACCATAAGCCAGCTGCTGATGGTGGGTGGAAGGACAAAGATTGCATGGGAAGTCGGCCAAAGGGTGACGCCAAATGGGCAGTTTACAGGTGAGCGGGCTGGAGATTTGCAAAGGCCTGTGGGTATGCAAAGGCTGGGGGTCTGCAATGGGCTGGCGGCTCTGGTTTCTGCGACAAGGTTGTCAATCTTTCCACGATCATAGGCAGCCCCCTGATGGGGGGGGAGGGGCCCCATTTCCAGGGGAGCTCCCAGGTCCCACGTTCAGCTCCCAGCCAGGTGAGAAGGTGCCTTCTTTCATCAGAACAGCACAGCCACGGTCACAGAGCGAGATTCATGTTCCTTACAGTGACAGCTGGTCTCCAGCAGTGTATTTCCGCCCCATCATTGGGAGGGCTGTCACATGGGTCTAAGGCATGCACATTAGCGGGTGGGGGCAAGGGGCTCCCCACCACGGTGCCCCCCGCCCTTCAGGACGTCTCACCACTCTCCCTATGCAGACAGCTTGCCTGCTGTGACCTATCCCAGTGCTCAGCCATTCGTGCCCCAGCCTGTGCTGGCTCTTTGTTTCTCTGAATGTCTTTTGCCTTCTGATCCTCTTATTTTCTGACATTCACACTTACTCATTCCATCAGTTGTCAGCACCTGATTGCCTCCCTGTGGCTCCAGCGTGCGGGAGCAGGGCCAGCTGCGGGCCCGGGGATCATCCGGGTCGCTGGGACATCGAGCCAGCTGGGACCTAGGCCCCCTTCTTCCGACGAGAGGGACCGTGCCCAGTCCCCAGGCTCGGCCTCCCGGGGGACAGGTGGTTTCTTTGCCACTTTCTGGGCCCAGGGCTCCAGTAGCCAGGCCGCTGGAGTTGCCAGCCAACTAACTCCTACAAGCAGCTGACATCACCAACCAGACTTCCTGGCACCACGCGGCCTGGGCATTCCCCCGGTGACGGGGCTGCCTTCTCCTGTGGGCCCTAGAGAAAGGGAGAATAGCAGAGGCCAGAGCCTTCCCTGGAACATCCATCCGCCGGCCAGGCCTGCCCCGCCCACTCTCCACGGGATGCAGGAGGCTGGGGGCCGGCCACCCCCTCTGTACGGTCTGTCCCTCACGCGTGACAGGGACAGTGGGAAGCCCCGCCTGGACCCTGGGAGGCCACCCTCGGTTACTCTCTGCTCTCTGGACCTTTGCCTTTGACCTCCTCACTCCCCTCTCCTCAGGGCAGGCGTCGCTGCTCATCAGCGCTGGTCCGCAGCAAGCTCCCCCCTCCCGGGCCTTTAGGAAGTCCTGTTCGTAGTTCTCCTGAGAGAGATCACGGCCTTCTTCGTGGGTAAGTGAGCCGTCTTCCCAGGCATCCGTGATGAGAGCCTCTCTGAGCCGAGTTCAGGTCCTGTCGTTCCAGAAACATTACTGAGTATCTGTGATATTTAAGATACTATTCTAGCCCTGGCCGTTGTAGCTAAGTGGTTAGAGTGTCGGTCCTTGTACCAAAAGGTTATGGGTTCGATTCCTGGTCAAGGGCACGTACCTGGGTTGCAGGTTCGATCCCCGGCCCCAGTTGGGGTGCATGCAGGAGGTAACCAATCGATGTGTCTCTCTCACATCGATGTTTCTCTCTCTCTCTGTCTCTCCCCCTCCCTTCCACTCTCTCTAAGAATCAATGGGGAAAATATCCTCGGGTGAGGATTAACAACAACAACAAAAAGATATTATTCTAGACCCTGCGGATGTACATACATAGAGACCGTGGCCGTGGCCCATGCCTTTGAGAAGTTTATAATATGTTCATTGTTCTTGGAGTAAAAAGGTATTAGTAGGAAAGGGAAACGGAGAGAGAGAAAAGTGACCGTATTGATCATCAAACAAGGACAAGCATCGCCCTATTCAGCTTGTTCTAGGAAGGGGTGTGGTGACATGGTGACGAGTCCAGGAGGCTGGGCGCTGGCCATAGCAGTCCTCCCCGGGACCTGCCCCAGGCACCGCAAAGACAACGCCCCACCCTTTCAGGTCTGCTGAGGTCCCGTGTGAAGGTCCCCTCAGATCTTCCTCTGCTGCTGGATTGGAGAAAGCGGTTCACTGGGGGAGGAAGGGGTGGGTCCATGAGAGTCTGTGGTCTTCACTTCCTACTTTCTAAAACGGGCCGCTTCTGGCCATGAGAAAAGGGAGACCCAATCGCCACTTCTCCGGGGTCCCTTACGGTCCCACCATAGTGGGGAGAAGAAAAAGGTTCTTCCAGGAAACAGCCTTGGGAAAGAGGAAACCTCGTGAGGAGACCACACTCCTAAGCAGACAAGTCTCCTCTAACGTGGATGGATGGATGGATGGATGGATGGATGGATGGATGGATGGATGATGGATGGATGAAAGAATGGATGGATGGATGGTTGGGTGGATGAGTGAATGAATGAATGAGCAGATGGATGGATGGATGAGTGAGCGAATGAATGGGTGAGTGAATGGATGAATGAGCAGATGGATGGATGGATGAGTGAGTGAATGAATGGGCGAGTGAATGAATGCGTGAGTGGGTGAATGAATGAATGGGGCAGTAAGTGAAGTGCTGCCTGCCATGCAGTGCAGGGGCTTGGGCTTGTGGCTCTCCACGCTCTCCCTGTGCACAAGGTCACTTCCTCATGGAGGAAACGGATGGCCCAGGGCCAGGAGGAGCGGGGAGGTTCCCAGGAGCCTCCTTCTCGGTTCTCCTTTGGCAAACCGCCATTTCCCACTGAGGGGCCTTGGGCAGGCTGTGGCTGGAGTAAGTGGTCACCGCATGGTCAGGGGGCAAAGGGCACCTGTGCTCATTACTGGGAAGTGAGAAAGCGTAGTTCCGATGTCAGAAGGAGGGCCGGTACCTCCCGGTGCTTCCCAGGGAGGTCTCAGTTCAGCGCCCCTGGGAACCTGAGCCTGCAGGGGGCGCCGAAGCGGAGGGGACCGAGGGCATTGGGGTTCTGCTGTTTGCCAGGGTTCAGTACAGTCACAGGCAGCGTCTCAGCTGTCACCCGCCAGGGGAGGGACGTTTGTCTTGCTACCAGCTATAGGAAATAATCTATGTAATCCTGGCCGCCTGACACTGTAAGAGCACTGGTGTGTGGCTTGTCACATCAGAGACAGTAGGTCTGGAAAGAAGGGTGCTATGGACTCCATGTTTGAGCCTCGCCACCCTCCCCCCGCCCCCAAACTCATATGTTAAAACCTAATCCCCAGTGTGATGCTATTTGGAGGTGGGGCCTTTGGAAGGTGATTAAGAGCCCTCGTGTGCCGAAACCGGTTTGGCTCAGTGGATAGAGCTATAGCCTGCGGACTGAAAGGTCCCAGGTTCGATTCCGGTCAAGGGCATGTATCTGGGTTTCGGGCACATCCCCAGTAGGAGATGTGCAGGAGGCAGCTGATCGATGTTTCTCTCTCATCGATGTTTCTAACTCTCTATCTCTCTCCCTTCCTCTCTGTAAAAAATCAATAAAATATATTAAAAAAAAAAAAAGAGCCCTGGTGAGTGGAATCGGGGCCCTCATGACCGGGTTTAGGACCCAGAAACGCCTCACCCCTTTGCCAAGTGAGGACAGTTTCTGCCTCTAGACCCTGAGCCCTGCAGGGCAGCCTGCACCTGGGGCCTGCCCGCACCCTAATCTCATCTCACGATCCTCTCACAGGCTCTCAGGGCAGCCTGGTGACCCACAGGATGAATGTACTATCTCACTCAAGGCCACACAGCTGCAAGGTCACGCACGGCAGTCACCTCCACTGCACGCGTTCCCTGCACGGAGGAGGAGGTGGCGACGTAGGACTCCAGGGTTGAGTGGCTCCCACATTTGCAAGCATTTTTCAATCTGGGAGGACAGGGAGCTGGAAACTATTTAAAGGGGGAGCCGAGGCCTGAAAGTCTTGGCTGGGATGGAGGAAGGGAGAGAAATGTATCCTGTGCCCTCAGGACCCTCCCCGAGGGGGAGGCAAGGGTGGGTCCAGGACAGCGCAGCCCGTGCACCCTGCACACCGGCCTGCATGGCTGCTCCCGCCCTGGCCCCCAGCTCAGCCGTCCAAGGACACAGGCGAGCAGCCAGGCCAAAGCCAGGAGCCCGCGGCACCGTGGGCAGGACACCGCAGGACACCCAGCTCGTTGGAGAAGGCCCCGGAACACTCTTCCGCTCAAACCCGCTCCTCCAATTAGCGTGTTTACTCATGTAATACGGCTTGGTTCTGTTGACACACAGCGAAACCACAGCCCGTGGTTCCCGTCCCCAGAAAGGTCGTGAGAGGATCGGCTGTTTCTGAGCTTTGCCGTGAGGGTGACTTTGCTGCCTGCCCATGGCTTTTGTCACCGCCTGGCCTTTGCTCGCAGCCGGTGAAGGCTGATGGGAACCTCAGCCCGGGGACACTCGAGTGGAGGAAGAAGTTCTGGTGCCTTCCATCGCAAGCACCCAGGCTGTCTTCACGGTCACCCGGTCCTCTCTCTTGGCCGAGGGCCCCGGATGAGCCCCCAGGAGCGATGCTCTCTGGACAGTGTCCGGCGTGGATGTGTGGCCAGAGCTGTCATAACCATCGGCTACACTCCCGGGGAGAGGGGGCCACTCGGAGGAGCCACAGGGGCCAGAGCAGGAGCCGCGGGCAAACCCACCTGCAGCCCCTCACCGGGACTCCAGTGGCACCAGCCTAGACCACTCTCAGCGGGACTTCCGGTTACTGAGCCCACAGCATCCTGGACACGGCAGTTCCACGCACGTCTGCGCCCCCTTCGGCAGGTGGAAGGTCGTCCGTGTGCATTTCGGGGGCTTCCCTCGTTCTTGTCGGACTCTGAATTGGACCCTGGTGGTCTGAGCACCACCACCACCACCACCATCCTAACGAGGCTGCCATTCCTCTCTCTGTCTTCCTGTGGGCGTCCCCAGAGCAGACCCTACGAGGAGGGTTTGGTTGTGGGTAATCTGTTTGTGAGGTGACTCCGGGAAGCACGGGGCAGGGGTGGAGAAGGAAGATGGGAAGGGAGGAAGGCCATGAATAGGGCTGACATGGGGTTCCCGCTGCCAGCGATGGGCTCAAGCGGCTGGGCCCTGGAGAGATGAGGGATCCAGGCTTCCAGTGAGGATGTACCCCCAGGCTCCCATGCCTGGGGGCTGCGAGGCCCCTGGGGGCACGAACTCCCCTGGCACTTCTGGGCTGTGCCCGAAGGGGCGGGAGCAACTTCCCCAGGTGGCAGGAGAGGTGGACGGACATCGCAGCCTGCTCTCCGCACGATCATGGAAGCCTCAGTTTCCTGACCTGTAAAATGGGGCTAGTGGTACTCACACGGCAGAGCTCATGCAAAGAGAAGGGCTCTGCTGGTGCTGGCTTTGTAAGTGTGGCTCCTTAAGCGAGGAACATCATCTCGCCCAGTGCGGTGACTGGGGTCTGCCTTCCCTCCTGCCCCCTGGGTTCCACTTTCCCTTCCTGCGTCTGCATCTGCAGGCAGCCCGGGGCTCGAGGCCAGTCTGACTTGAACACCCTGATTGGCTGCTGGCCGAGGGCCCGGGGCACTGGTGGGGCCGCGCCAGTCAGCCAGGCCAGGCTGGGTGCCGTCCGCTCCGTGTCAGAGCGAGGGCCCAGGCTGATCTGTGGGCCACCGCCGCTCACCTGTGCCCGCAGGCCATGCCACGCGGCCCTCTGGCCCAGCAGCCACCTGCTCAGGGCCGCAGGAGGCCCGGCACTTGACCTTTCCCTCTCAGCATCATTTTCCGTTCGGCTGCGTCCGGGCCAGGCCGGCGATGGGGGAGCCTTGTTCCAAGGCTTGTCATTGTTTCAGGATCAGGTCGCCTGAGTCTCAAGAATCTCACAGAAACCAGAACTTCCTGAGTCACCAGCACCCACCGTGGGGCCTTGGATGGAGGATGGATGCAGGGCGGGGTGGAGGCAGTGGCTCCCGTGCCCCCATGAGGCCCGGAATGCTTTAGCAGCGCCTTCTCTGCCTGCGGGAGCTGGGATTTTGTAGCTCAGGCCGAGTGCCAAGTTGGCCTGAGGGTCTGGCCCCTTGCCTGGGCCTTGCTCTGCCTGAGCCAAGTCCGGGGGGAAGGTGGCGGCCCCCCAGGAAGGCACAGTGCGAAGCGGGGAGCTGAGAGGTGTGTGCGTCGCCCTGCAGGCCCAGCCCTGCCTCCCCCTGGTCTGTCTGAACCCCATACACATGGTGGGGACCAGCCCTCAGTGCCCTCGGGCTGGGCAGGCCACGGAACGAGCATCCCTCGGCTCCTGGCCAGCGGCAGGCTCGATGGGGAGGTGGTTTTTAACAGCCTCCTGCGTATCGATTTCTGGGCAGTGTGGTCGACTTCAGCCCACTCCCCTGGAGAGAGGCTGGAAACCAATGCCGCTCCGTCCCCTCTGTTTCCTGCAGGCTTGCTGGAGTGTGACCAGCTCCCCGCTGGCTACGCGACCTTGGGCAAGTCACCTCCCTGTGGGCTCGGTGGCTCCGAATCCGTGTCATCGGGCGATGCCATGGACCGGAAGGGCCACTTTCCTCAGCGGCCTCCCTACGCAGGTATGACTCAGCCTTTCCCGACTTGTCGGATAAGGATATTGAGGCTGTGGCAGCCGGTGACAAGACATGGGCGAGAAGGCAGTTGTCCCACCCGAGGGAGCACGGGGACCAGGTTAATGCGGCATCCAAAGGCAGGAGTGGCCCTAGCGGGTTTGACTTAGTGGAGAGAGCATCTGCCTACAGATTAAAGGGTCCCGGGTTCGATTCGGGTCAAGGGCACGTATCTTGGTTGCAGGCTCCTCCCCGGCCCAGGCCCGGGTAGGGGCTCATGCAGGAGGCAACCCATTGATGTGTTTCTCTCACATCGATGTTTCTCTCTGTCTCTCCCTCTCTCTTCCACTCTCCCTAAAAAAATCAATGGAAAAATATCCTTGGGTGAAGATTAACAACAACAAAAGGCAGGATCAGAGTTTTCTCCAACAACCTACCCTGTACCCCCACACTGAACCCCTAGAACTGATTTGACACCAAACAGCAGCTCCCCGGGAGGGTAGTGAGTGCCCGCTAGGTGCCAGCCCTCCAGCCAGTGCCAGGGAGACGGTTGCCAGCCCTCCCGTGGTCTGGGTCAAGCAGGGGGACACACTGAGGCAGGGTCACCCTCCTGGGAAAGGTTAGGGAGGGGCCTGTGATCTCCCAGACATGAGGAGGAGGGGCCTCCATGGGGGGCCCTGGATTCATCCTCAGGGCCCAGCTAGGTGGGTATCACCCTGCTCAGGACAGCGTGCGTGGCAAGGGGGACCCCGCCCGGCTCTCTGGGGTCCTTCTCTCTTTCCCCTAAGCCACCACATGGGCTAATAATAGAACCTTCTGGTCAATTCCACCTTCTCAGGCGGCACCCCAGCAGGACGCTGCCGTCCCCTCCCCGCGGCAACAGTGAAAGGAAACAGGCTGAGATGGGGTGGGGACCTCCCTGCGCCCGGGCTCCCGGGGAAAGAAAGCGCCCGCGTCTGAGAAATCCCCTTGGCCTGGGAGGACGGAGCAGCAGCGCCCAGCCCAGCGTGGGCGTGCGGCCTTCAGCGGCACCACGCCCTCCGCCCCCTGAAAGCTATTTCTGCCGCTTCCTGGCTCGGTTTCTCTCCCTCCGCCCCCACCTCTGTCTGGGTTAGACCGAGAGGCCACCCGCAGGGCAGGCCCTGGCAAGGAGGGGGAGACCAGCCTGGCCCCTTTGCCAGGTGAAGGGCAGCTTTAACCCCCGGGACACCAGTTGAAATGGAAAATTTGGAAAATGAGAGCAATCGTGGCTCAGTCCACCTGTCCCTGCCGAGCAGAACCTGCTGGTGCCCCCCGCCAGGCTTGGGGGGCTTCTGGTAACTCTTCCCATGGCAGGGACCCCGTGAGCTGTGGGGGCCGACAGCCGCGAGTCGTCACTTTCTCTGGTTGAAGGGGTCAGGAGTCTGTGACCTGTAACAACATCCATCTTCCTTCCCTAGAACAGGGCGGGGGCCAGGAAGGTACCCCGTTGCCAAGGGGCTAGGCCACGGCAGAGCCCTGTGGGCCCACTAACTGACACAGCTGGTTTGGAGCTCCCAGCCCAGAGTGTGTCTCCTGTCTGCCACTGCCCCTGCCCCCGCTGTGCCCCATGGCGGCACCGTGCAGCTCCCAGGGGCCGAGCAAGGGAAGAGCAAGACCCGTCACAGAGGGGTTCATACATTCGGAAATGACCTCTTTCCCTTTTTTAATAAAGAGTTTCTATGTGGATCATAAATAAGCCATCTTCTCAAAGTCCCCCTGGAGCCCTCGGATAGATAGGCTCAGGGCCACTGTGTTCAAAATCACACCCCCTCGCCCGGCCGCCGTGGCTCAGTGGTTGAGCATCGCCCTCTGAACCTGGAGGTCACGGTTCGATTCCCGGTCAGGGCACATGCCCGGGTTGCAGGCTCAATTCCGAGTAGGGGGCGTGCAGGAGGCAGCCGATCCATGATTCTCTCTCATCATTGATGTTTCTCTCTCTCTCCCTCTCCTTTCCTCTCTGAAATCAATAAAAAAAATATTTTTTTTATAAAATCACACCCCTCCTCACCTGTCTGGATTCGCTGCCTACCTCTCCTGCTTTGTCTTTCTCCACAGCATTTATTGCCAGAACTGCACTCTGTGTTTTACTGAATTGTCTTGCTTTTTGTCTCTTCCCACCGCACCCCCAGTAGAAAGGAAGCTCCATGAGGGAGTGACCAGGTCTGTTCTGTTTACTCTATGTCATCACAGCCTAAACCAGTGATGGCGAACCTTTTGAGCTCGGCGTGTCAGCATTTTGAAAAACCCTAACTTCACTCTGGTGCCGTGTCACATATAGAAATGTTTTGATATTTGCAACCATAGTAAAACAAAGACTTATATTTTTGATATTTATTTTATAGATTTAAATGCCATTGAACAAAGAAAAATCAACCACGCGTGTCATAGGTTTGCCATCACTGGCCTAAACCCTGCCTGGCAGGCCATAGGCACTCGGTCAGTATTTCTGAATGAACCGAGAGGAACCTTCTCTCAGAGAGAGGGACCCTGTCTCAGCAGGTTGGGAAGCGAGGATCCAGGGTCCCCATCGCTCCTCGGAGCCTCCTGGCGGCAGCTTCCTGGCGTAGAATCACGCCCACCCCCTTTCCCGTCCTCACCGCAGCCAGGAAGGCCCTGCTCCAAGTTGACCAGCAAGTCCTGGCTTCCCAACGTCCACCGTGCTCTTCGCACGCCCCTCATCCTCACACTGAGGCCCGCAGACTGTCACCAGCAGCCGGTCAGACCTGCGAAGCCACCAGCCCCACCCTGGGCTGTGCTCTTATTGTTATTTTTTATTGTTGTTAATCCTCCCCCGGGGATATTTTTCCATTGATTTTTAGAGAGAGTGGGAGGGAGGGGGAGAGACAGAGAGAAACATCAATGTGAGAGAGACACAGCGATTAGTTGCCTCCTGTACGCACCCAGACCGGGGCTGGGGATCGAGCCTGTAACCGAGGTACGTGCCCTTGACCAGAATCGAACTCCTTCAGTCCGAGGGCTCACGCTCTATCCACTGAACCACACCAGCTAGGGCACAGAGTCTGCATTTTAACAAAATCCCGGGTCCTAAAGTAAGTGTGGGTGGCCGGCCCACAAATGATTCCTTCTCCCAGGCTCAGAGAAGTGCTTTGCTGAAACCATCTTGGTTTCTTTCTTTCTTCCTTTCCTCTGCAGCTCCTAAAGCAGCCAGCGCGGGGCTGAGGGGGCCGGGCCTTCATGTTCCTGCGCGAACGGGAAACGGTGAAGGGCGAACCCAGCAATTAGCCTGGGAGAGCGGGGAGGCGAGGCAGGCGCTGGAGAGCCAGGGAAACAGCAGCTCTAATTGCGGGGTGTGCCAGCCTGGGGCCTAGTGTGCACGGGGGAGGGGCATTGAGACAGCAGCCACCTCTGTGTGAGTGTCTGTCAGGCTCCTGGGGGTGGGGGGAGGGTGGGGGGTGGTGGAGCCGGGTGGCAGGGATGCAGAGAACTGAAAACCCAGCTGTCAGGGGGCCTCTGCAGGCCTGCACCCCGCTCCCCAGGCCCTGCACCCACCCTCCCCAGGCCTGCACCGACCCGGGTCTGCCGGTCGGCCAGGCTTGCTGAGCTGTTGTCTCCCCTAGGAGCACCCTCTGTGATGCTGCCCCAGGTGTCTGCAGGGGCCTGTACCAGGCTCCTTGGCACCTGGAGGGCCGGGCTTCCTGCTGACAGCTCCATTCACCGCTTCAGAATGAGGTCTAGAGAGGTGTAGGCCTTGGAAATGATGCTCAAACTGGGGTTCCCGGAACCCTGGGCACCACGGAAGGGCGAGAGGAGGAATCAGGCGGGCTCCCTGCCCCTCACCCCAACCCCATCCGTGCACCCCAACTGCCACCAGGCGGCTCGGTTCCTGTCTGTTTTATATATTAGAACTCCGAATGAGACGTCACTTCAGAAATGAGCTTTTGCTACTTTTTTGAAAAAAAGGGAAGGGAAGGAAAATGTTTTCATCTGACATAACCATTTTTCTGGATTTACCTTACCCCGTGCTGCCCGGATAAAAGCAGACCCTTCCTTATCCCCCAAACCCCCAAGACCAAGTGTCCCCACACCCAGGCCATAGCTCCCCCCCTGGGGCGGGTGGGCGACTTCTGTCCTCCCCCGGCCTGTGAGATCTGAAATGAAGAGAGGAGGTACCGGGGAGAGGCACCCAAAATAAAGGCCGCGGAGGATGAAAGCCCGAGTCCAGTCTCTCCCCGAAAAAGGACGTCCGTTTGTTCTCAGGGCGAGTTGAAAGAAGAGCGAGCATTGTCCTCATGAAACGGTTTCATGTGAAGCCTTTGCTTTGGGGGTTTGTGCTGGTTCTGGGCCTCCTCTCCTCCCGTGGCCACTGCACATGAAAGGCGGGGTCAGGCCAGGCGTGTTGGGGGGCGCGCGCGGCCGGTTTCGCTTTGATTTTCCCCAGAGCAGCAGCGGGAGCTCTTTCTTCCTGGGTGTCTGGCTGTCTCCTTCGGGCCCGTCCCAGACCCAGACCGGGCTGAGAATAATTCCTCCTCAAAAACACACATAACAGTTCCCGTCAAATGTTCCCAATGCTCCACGCCTCCCGCAAAGCTCAGAGAGGCGCCTTTGAGGGTTTTTCACGGAACAGAAATAAAAGCTCCACAGAGGCTGGGAAAACGGGCTGAAATCCCCCCAGGTGTGTGCCCTGCGGCTGACATGTGAGGGGCAGAAAAAGAGCCGGGGCTCAAGGTGAGGAAGGTTTGACACACAAGAGGAACGTGGCCCCGGAGAGAGGCTGTTTCCTGGGAGATTTCAGTCATTTTTGTTGTTTTTTTAAAATATTTTTACTGATTTCAGAGAGGAAGGGAGAGGGAGAGAGAGAGAGGGAGAAACATCAATGATGAGAGAATCACTGATTGGCTGCCTCCTGCACACCCCTCACTGGGGTATGGAGCCCACAACCCAGGCTTGTGCCTTGAACAGGAATTGAACTGTGACCTCCTGGTTCATAGGTCGACGCTCAACCACTGAGCCACACCGGCTGGGCTATTTCAGGCGTTTTTATGATGTGAGCCAACACTGGGCCAATGTGACCACTGCTCGTTACTTCTACTAAGGAGGGAAGTGAATAATCCCAAACCAGGGGTAATCCCCAGGCCAGAGGCGCCTTTCGCTCCCTCCCCACCTTCCAACAAGGCAGCTCTGAGCCTGGAACCTAAATCAGAGGGACCCAGATTCATTCATTCATTTGTCCATTCATTCATTCGTCCATCCATTCATTCACTCAGTAAACACTAGTCTCCCGTCCCTGTTCTAGGTGCTAGATATACAGCAGGAAACAAAAGGGCTCCAGCCAGCCTTGCACGGACCAAGAAACCCAGATAGAACATCAGCAGTTCTCCAGGGCTCCCGTCTCAAACCAGAGCGAGATGGTGAGTCACCTGGGACCTTGTTAGAAGTCGAAGGGGAACCTGAGCAGAAGTCGGGGGGGGCCTGAGGCTCTGCATTTTTAACAAGCTCCCAGGGGGGTCATCGCCGCTGGCCCCAGGTGAGAGCGCCAAGCCGTCTGGTTCCCTCCCAGCTCCGTCACCGGCCCTGTGAGCCTGGGCAAGCGTTCCAACCACATTCTGCCTCAATTTTCTCATCTATAAAAGAGAGGTCCAAGTGGTTCCCACCACACAGAAATGTATGAGGGAAATGATTTTTTTTTTTTTGGCCTAGGTCTGTTTGAAGTGAGGTTTTCCATCCCTTACACAGAGTCTCAGCGATACATTTTTTAAATATAAATTTTTTTAAGTTGATTTCAGAGAGGAAGGGAGAGGGAGAGAGAGAGAGAGAGAAACATCAATGGTGAGAGAGAATCATGGATCGGCTGCCTCCTGCACGCCCCCTACTGGGGATAAAACCCGCAACCTGGGCATGTGCCCTTGACCAGGAATCAAACCGTGACCTCCTGGTTCATGGGTTGATGCTCAACCACTGAGCCACACCAGCCGGGCCATCATGGATTTTTTTTTTTAAAGCACATCGCCTTTTTCTTGTTTTTTTATTCTCTCTCGAACTTTCCTTCTCCTGAAAGCAATGAGGGTGCGGCTGCCTCTGGCTGACCACCAGGGAAAAGGTGGGGTGTGAGGACTTGAGGAAAAGGAACAGTTCCGGGCTGAGTCCTCTGAGACACCTTCTCTCTGCACAGCCAACCCAGGAAGGGAGGGAGCTGTCACTGCTGTGGGTGTGGAGGGGGGTGCGGGGAGAGGGAGTCACGCTGGGGACCAGAGAGGGTGGATGAGGTTTAATGCCCTAAGTTCTAAGGGTCTCTTGTTTGGAGTTGGGCTGTGTGCATTAGTGAAGTTCATTTAAGTATTTATAATAATCAGTACATTCATTTTTGGAGCAGGAAATGCATGGCCTCTTTTCCAAGACAAAGTGGCATTGAGTGACACTTCACTCCTTCCCCACCTCCAAGCCCTTTGTTCACTCCCCAGAGGCCAGCGTGGGGACGGGCGTTGTCCAGCCAGACACAGAAGCGCATCCCTGGGCGTGCCTGCCCTTTCCCGGGTGTCTGGGTGTGTTTGTGTACAGGCTGCGGCGTACAGTGGGCACTGCTCTGCTTCCTTCCCGCACCTCCTGTCTTCTTCTTTTTTTTTGTTTGAATCCTCACCTCAGGATATTTTTTTATTGATCTTTAGAGAGTAGAAGGGAGGGAGAAGGGGGAGAGACAGAGAGAGAGAAACATCGATGTGAGAGAGAGACACACACATCGACTGGTTGCCTCCCGCACACGCCCTGACCAGGCCCGGGGATCGAACCTGCAACCGAAGTATACGTGCCCTTGACTAGAAATCGAACCCGAGACTCTTTAGTCCGAGGGCCGACGCTCTAACCACTGAACAACCGGCCGGGGCTCACCCTCCTGTCTTAGAGAAGGTTCCAAACCCACCCCTCAGAGGTCGCCTTTGGACGGGTCACCCAAGGCAGCGGGAGAGGTGGCCCAGTGTCTGTCGCAGGAGGGGGCCTGGCACCAGACGCTCGTGAAACACTCGGCTAGTCCCTGGGAATGCCGCCTCCTCCGGGAGCTGTTGGTCCAGATCGCTGATTAAGATTCACAAGAACAATTTAACCCCTAACTTAGCATTCAGAGGAGAGCCCCCCTCCCTGGTGCCCTGGCTTTGAGGTTGTACCTGATCCTTGTTGACGAACTCAGCGCCATCCTCCCCCCCTCCCCCCGCCACTTCTTACTCATGGACACGTGCCACCTTTTGTCTTGCCCCCCTTGACTGTCACGGCTCCCAAGCATCTCCCTGGACTAACAGAAGATCATATCTGTGACTTGCAGTGGAAAATCTGTGTCACTATTTTTTCCCATCGCCTAAGCATCCATGGAGCCGATCTTTTTTTGCCAGGAGTTCTCTCACTGGAGCTTGACTACAAAAAGGAATGTGAAAACTGCTGATTAACTATTCAAATGATCCTGCTGTCATTTGCTCTACATGTCAAGATCAAAAGCAGTAACAGCCGCCCTGGCCCGTTTGGCTCAGTGGCTAGAGCGTCGGCCCGAGGACCGAAGGGTCCCGAGTTTGATTCTGGTCAAGGGATCGTACCACAGTTGCAGGCTCGATCCCCGGCCCTGGTCAGGTGCGTGCGGAAGGCAACCAATCGATGTGTCTCTCTCACATCGATGTTTCTCTCTCTGTCTCTCCCCCTCCTTTCCACTCTCTCTAAAAATCAATGGAGAAATATCCTCCGGTGAGGGTGAACAACGACAACAAAAAAGGAACAATAACCACGTATCCCACTCTTCTGCTTCTGAAAAAGGCAACTGGAGGAAGACACCCCCTCCCAGCCATCTTCATCACGCATGCCCTTCCTTGCCGGCTCTTGGCATGGAAAAGATGAGTAACCGATGTCAGAGGCCAGCAGCCAAAACTCACGCCCAGCCCTGGCCATGAAAACAGTCCCTCCCCCGGCCGTGACCTCTTCCCACCAGCTCCCACAGCCTGGGCGCCGGGCATGAAATCTCTGAGCCGGACAGTGGGTGCTTCGGTGGCCAACTGCCCCCTTCAGGACATTCCCTTAAATACTCACTGGGCCAAGTAAGAGTGTCCATGGCTTCCCTTTGGAGGATGACAAAGCTGTGCCTTCTTCAAGACAGATGGCCTTCGGATATCTGACTGGGGATGGAGCCCACAACCCGGGCATGTGCCCTGACCGGGAATCCAACCGTGACCTCCTGGCTCACAGGTCAACGCTCAACCACTGAGCCACACCGGCCGGGCTCACCAATATTTCTAAAAGGAAAGAAGTGAGCTGTATTCAGAAGGCCATTTGCCCGGAAAACGAGCGTTTTTCGTACAAGTCAAGCCAGGCGACATTTAACCCTTTCTTTTCCATGATGAACCTTGTTGAGAATTTTTCATCAGCGGGCTGTTTCTGGCTGGGTTGACAGCCGCTTTTTGATTGACATGAAAATTGGCAGCAAGCAGCTCACACGGCGATTTATTAAACTTCCGTGGTTCATCAGAGGCTGTATCCAAGCTGGTGCAGGATTGCCGAATCGCCCAAGCAGCCTGATTTGGGGCCGTACAGATGTTTGCATCTGCATGAGAAGAAGACCTGGGAGGCTGGGGGCGTGCATGCCTACTTGATCCGAGTTTCTCCGAGGTCAGATCATCTCTGGTTCCCTTCCCGACCTGCATATTCATAAGGACCTTTGCACAATTAATGAGACGGAAGATGAAGTGGTTACAAATTGAGAACAAACCCTACCACTGTGATTAGAGTAGAAGTTACCTAGTCAATCAGATTAGCTCCCAATTCAAACCAGCTAACACAGAGGCATGGCGATGAAAACCCACACAGCCACCGGAGCCTGGGCGGGAAAGCCAGGGGCCTCGTGACGACTTCTACCTGTGATGACCCTTCCCCTGGGAGAGTCCCCGATGTGGAATCCCATCCCATCGCAAGGCAGCCATTGCTTGATGCCATCGGTGGCAGCCATTGCTTGACCCCATCGGTGGTAGAAGAAGAAGTAGCATAGCCCGACGTCGATTTGGTTGGATCTTTCCCAGACTCCTCCTTTTTTTACTTTTTTAAAGAAAGACTTTTTATTGACTTTAGAGAGAGAAGTAGGGAGAAAGAGAAAAGGATAGAAACATCAATGATGAGAGGGAATCATGGATCGGCTGCCTCCTGCACGCCCCCTACTGGGGATGGAGCCCACAACCCAGGCATGGGCCCTGACCGGGAATCGAACCGTGACCTCCTGGTTCATGGGTCGACGCTCAACCACTGAGCCACGCCAGCTGGGCTGGACATCTGTCTTTTTGACAAGCCCCAGATGATGCTGATGGACACCAGGGAAGCCATGGACGATCCCTGGTTGGACTGCAGAGAACCCATGGACTCTTGATATTGAAAACATTTTATTGGCACGGATATTTTTCTGGGGAACAGCTCCCACCAGGATCTCCAAAACAGGTTACTAACCCCTGGGAAGGATGAAAGAGGCGAGGAGACTAGAATTGGGCCCCGCAGCAGGCACTGGCCACCGTCTAGCCAAGGGTCAATCATGGAACCTACAGCTCAGAGGCCTCTCTGTGCTATCAGGCATTGGCAGCTCTTTCCTCCAACCCTGGGGGTGCAGGTGACAGAAGGACGGGAGCTCAGAGAGAAGAGAGAGGGGGGCAGGAGGGCCTGGACCAGAGCTCTTCCCAGCAGAGGGGGGCTCATCTGGCCCCATAGGAGGGGAGATAGTCTGAGCTCCAGCATGTGGGTGGACGTAAGCATGGCCTGGGAGGAGCCAGGCACGGGCCTCCCGGCCCAGGGAGCACTGCCCACGAGTCCATCTTCTCTGCCAAGATGCCCAGTCTCTGTGCCTACCCCTCCACACTCAGAGTTTGGTCCCATCTGTACCTGGAGCAGATGGCGGCCCCTCCCTGGCTTTGAGCGCCTCCCCCACCCGAGGGAGCAGGGAGACCTCCCCTGACCTCCTTCCTGTGTGATCGCTAATGAGATCACGTCTGCCTGCCGGGAAGGGGCGATTATGCTGCCGCACCGGGTTATTACCCTTTACAAGTGGCGCTCGGCCTGCCCAGCTGTCTGCCCGCCCCGGGCCGTACACACCTGGCCGGGCCGGGGCAGCTGCTGGGAGCCGCTCCTTGGCAACTGGCTCGTTAGCAGACGTGGCCTCCACAGCGGGCAGAGCTGGGCGGACGGCACCCAGGCCTGTCTGGGTCTCGGGGCCAAATCCCAGGAGTGGTGCGTCCCACCGCGCCACGCCCAGCCCCGCTCAGCCCTGGGGCGGCAGGCGGGAAATCGGGAGGCACTGAAGGTGAGGGGAGGGATCCTGCCCCTGCAGAGGCCTGGGAGTCTCAGAGGGGAGCCCCCTCAGGCCCCCGCCCTGCGTGGAGCACCTTCAGCAGGACCCGAGCGAATAGCAAAGGAAGGCGCCCACAGTCCCCATGAAGGGCCGTCTCCTGGGCTTGGCCGGCAGCGTTGTCCTGGCGGTGCCTCCTCCAGGTGCCATCCTGAACCCTGAGGAAAGCCTCAGTCTCAACCGACATCCGCCTTCCAGATTTCCCAGCCCGTCCTGTCCTTTCCATTGGCTCGATCCCTCCCAGCCTGGTGGCAGGGCCACCAGCTTGCAGAGAACAGAGGAGGGGCTCCCAGGAGTGCTGAGCGGGGTGTGGAGGGATGCGGTCCTATTTGTGTGAAAATGTCAATCAAGAAAGATCCCCTGCCCGGCTGGTGTGGCTCAGTGGTTGGGCATCGACCCAGGAACCAGGAGGTCAGGGTTGGATCCCCAGTCAGGGCACATGCCCGGGTTGCGGGCTCCATCCCTAGTAGGGGGCATGCAGGAGGCAGCCGATCCATGATTCTCTCTCATCATGGATGTTTCTATTTCTCCCTTCCTGTCTCTGAAATCAATAAAAAATATTTTTTTTAAAAAAGAAAGAAAGATTCCCTCAGGGGCGGAGCCCTGGGAGAGAGACGTTTACCTGCCACGGTCTCCTTCCTTCTCTGTGTCTGAAGGTGCGGCAGGGTCCCCTGGAGCAGTGGTTCTCAACCTTCTGGCCCTTTAAATACAGTTCCTCATGTTGTGACCCAACCATAAAATTATTTTCGTTGCTACTTCATAACTGTCATGTTGCTACTGTGATGAATCGTCATGTAAATATCTGATATGCAGGATGGTCTTAGGCGACCCCTGTGGAAGGGTCGTTTGACCGCCAAAGGGGTCGCGACCCACAGGTTGAGAACCTCTTCCCTGGAGGGTCTCATTCCCCACAGCGTGCTGGGCGTGTCCCCAGTGGCTGATTGACAGGTGGAGGGAGGGCTGGGAATCATCCAGGACCAGGTGGGCTTGGCCACTCACCCTCAGCCGGCAGTCCCCTCAGATGCACCTCCCAGCCCCCTGCTAAGTGCCTGTGGGAAAGGCCCTGCTCTCCCTCGTCCTCTCTGCACCCCGCCCCCTCAGCTGTGACCGCATTGCCCTCTCTGGGTCCTCTACATCCTCCCTCCATTTCTGCTTTCAAAAGGGGGAAAAAGCGTTTTGATTACGAAGCATTTCCAGGGCTGTTTAGGTTGGCCAAGCGCTGGGACTTTTGTTTGCCTTCCCTCCCGGCCCTGCCTGAGTGGAGGTAACGTTATTATCTCCTCTTGACAGGTAAGAAAGTGCTGACCGAGAAAGGCCCACAGGCGGCCAAGGTCGGACGCCACGCAGCCCAGGACATGGCAGGGGGGCCCCCGTCACCGCCAAACGTGGAGGCTGGGCCGGTGTGCAGGGCGGAGGCTGTGGGGACAGAGACCCCAGCCCAGAGGGTCCAGGAACTGCTCGAGGGGGACACCAGCACCCACTGGGAGCCACAGAAGTGAGGAGGACGAGGCAGCAGATCCTGGGTGCAGGGGGAGGAGGCCTGAATTGAGTGAGTATGAAAAACATGGAGAAAGCAAGTCCGGGTTGAGCGCCTGCCACATCTGCCAGGCTTCACCCCTTCCATTCTTCCCACAGTCCTGTCCTCATGTGATTCTTTTTTATTTTAAGTTGTTTAATTTTTATTGATTTCAGAGAGGAAGGAAGAGGGAGATAGAAACATCTATGATGAGAGAGAATCATGGATCGGCTGCCTCCTGCACGCCCCCTACTGGAGATCGATCCTGCAACCTGGGCATGTGCCCTGACCAGGAATCGAACCGTGACCTCCTGGTTCATAGGTCAATGCTCAACCGCTGAGCCACACCGGCCGGGCCTCATTTGATTCTTAAAAGCACCAGTGGGTGGTCAGGGAATGTCACAGACACCAAGGCTCTGGGCACAGGGATGTGTCCCTCTCTCTTAATGGCACAGCCTCTTGGGAAGTGTCCTGGGCTTGATAAAGGGCCAGGGCATGGGGCAGGGAGGACCGGGAGGCCCTGTTGTGACCGGTGAAGCCCTTGGTGGTGTGAGTCACCCCACTGTAGAGTGGCCAAGGAGAGGTGGCAGGGCAGGTACCAGCCTGGGAGCCAGCCCCCTCCCCCCTCCGCCTCACCATCTGGACTTGGTTGCAGGCCGCCCCACTTCCCAGCTTCCCCGGCAGCTGGCCCCTCACGTGATCGAGTTCACCAGTGAGTGGCACGTGGCAGCGTGCCGGCTTCAGGGGAAGGACCGGCTCCAGACACGGTCACCACCCTGTCTCCTGCTCTTCCTGCTCCTCCTGCCTCCGTGCAGAAGTGAGGCCCGGCCAGGGGTGGCCGTGGGGTGCCTGAGGATGGCAGCGCCCGCAGCTCCAAGGAGCCTGGCTCCCCCGTGCCCCTCCCACGGCCACCCAGCCCTGTCTGCTCCAGCCGGGTTCTGTGAGGAACCGAAACCTCTATGAGAGGCTGTGGTCGGCTGTGGTCAGGGGCAACTGAGCCCAATCCCAAGTCCCAACGGTCTAGGAGCCGTCAAGAGGGGCCTCCTGACCTTGAAGTCTCTCGGTCTCAGACCTGGCTTCCAGGTCCTGGGGCCCGGCCCCTTACCCAGCACACACTCAGCCCACAGCCCCTCCCCGGGGCCTCCCTCCAGGGGCTGTGCGTGACGCCCACTCACTCTGGGCCTGGTGTTCCCACCACGGCTGTCTTCACCCTGCCAGGCTCAACTGTTAGGCAGGCAGCTGGACAACACAGCAATTTCCTTTTTTTAAGAAATATATATTTTTTTATTGATTTCAGAGAGGAAAGGAGAGGGAGAGAGAGAGAGAGAAACATCAATGATGAGAGAGAATCATGGACCGGCTGCCTCCTGGAATCGAACCTTAACCTCCTGGTTCCTGGGGTCGATGCTCCACCGCTGAGCCACGCCGGCCGGGCTGGTCCCATTTTCTTAAGCGTTTCACGAGGTTCTCCCAGAGGCCGGTGCGGAGAGTGGGAAGCCATCTCTTGTGACATAATTACCGCCACACAGATGGAGAGCTGGGCCCTGGATGGCTGGGCAGGCTGGGCACTAGACACCTCCCGAGGCCACCAAGCCCCACCCTGGGGGTCCAGCCTGCAGCCCGGGCACGTGCCAAGCCCCCCAGGCTTCCCGCTGAACCCCCAGCTCAGCGTCACCCTGGAGATTTTCACATAGCGCCCCGGAAATCCCCGCGCCTACGTCTGCTGTAACTTGTCTACCCCTCCCCATTCCTGCAGGAGCGCCACCTCCCCCGTGGCCACCAACCCCAGGGCAACGCGGGCTGGGACTGATCTGGCCGGCGTGGCATCACAGTGTGGGGGCCTCGCCCCTGCAGGGCCCCCCAGAGCCTCCATCCTGGGAGCGGGTGCCCCCGGTCCCCTGTCTGCCATGCCCAGCTGACCCGGGCCCCGGCAGGAGCACATGGCCTCCCTCCTCTGCCACCTCTCGCTGCTGACTTGCCTCCTCCGGGAGGAGATAAACCGCCGGGGGACTTTGTTTTCTGTGACAGCACGTGGGGGCTGCGCCCAACAGAAGTGCAGGGTGAGTCACCAGGACCGGTTTCCTCCGCGCCCCACCTCCCCCTCCCGCCCCACCCCCACCCCCGTGGCCTGTTTGGGCTTCTCCCTCTCAGGAGGCGCTTCCCAGCCTCACATACGTGTCCTGGGTGTTTCTGTCTTGTGACTCGGGCCCAGCTGCCACCGCATTCCTGCTGGGACACTTGGCTGGTGTGGGTGGGCAGCCCTGAGTGGGCTGGGGGGGTCGGGGGGCGGGTGTTATCAGTTCTGCTTGGGGCCCAAATCCAGAGAGAGCTCGCCAGCCCAGGGGCCCGGCCACACCTGCTTGTCTGTGAAGGAGAGAGGGCAGGTGGGCCGGAGACCCAGGGGAGCAAGCATCTGCCTCCCCCGGGGCAGCGGGGCCTCTGCCAGGTATGAAGTCGCTGGGGAAAGAATGTCCCGGCCAGCTGATGCACTCCCACTTTCTATCTCCAGCCTGGCCCTCCGCC
>NW_005871573.1:459419-471369 GCF_000147115.1 Myotis lucifugus | reverse complement strand
TTTTGCAGCTTTCCTCGCCTGGGAAACCTCCTGACCTGTCCCTCCGTTGAAACCCATCAGTCATCTCGCAGGCTCCATACAAGCAGATGCTCTTCTCCCAACGGCCAGCCGGGGAAGTTCAGTGCCGAGGCACCTCGCCCGCCATGACTGATGTGCGTCTAAAGAAGTCCGTGTTAATGAGCTCTGTTATAAACCCGGGGCTGATTCCCCCAGCCCATGTGGCTCAGTGGTTGAACGTCAACCTATGAACCAGGAGGTCACGGTTCGATTCCCGGTCAGGGCACATGCCCGAGTTATGGGCTCGATCGCCAGTAGGGGGCATGCAGGAGGCAGCCGATCAATGATCCTCTCTCATCATGGATGTTTCTCTCTCTCTCCCTCTCCCTTCCTCCCTCTGAAATGAATGAAAACATATTTAAAACAGGTTTACATAAGGTTCTTCATGGGAAGAGATTGGTTGAAAGACAGTTTCCCTTTCCACAAACCGGTACTCAACACGAAAACCCTTTATTTTACAGATTAAGACACCGAGGCTGAGCCGAGGTGAAAGCCACGGCCAAGGTCACCGAGCTGAGAAGAGCTCCAAAGCTTGGCTCCAAACTCAGATCTTCTGACTCGAATCCAGAGCGGCCGAGGCAGGAAACGGGCAGGATGGCCCCTCCGGGCCGGCTGCTATGCGCTGGCCCGTCCTCAGATAAGGAGCTCCCGGGAGAGGAAGGATCTGGGACAAAGAAGATCTGAGCGGAGCGGGAGGACAGGAAATTCTGTCGGCTGGGATTTTCCCTGCCACCGGGAACCCAGCAGAGGGGCAGGAGGGGCCAGCGCGCCAGGGTTCCCGGAGACGCCCAGTCACGGTGCCAGGCTCCGCAGCGGGCCCCGGGTAGGCAGAGTCCCTGCCCTCTAGGATCTCACCATCCAGGCAGTCCGATCCCCAGGGTGCAAGGAGATCCTGCCAATCACAGCTGCCGGGGGCAGGGGGGGAGGGGGGCTGCTCAGAGAAGAAAACACATTGACTGGGGCCCTGGGAAAGGGTGGGGAGAGGGGGCTGGGTAGAGCAAGAACAGGTGATTTCTTTTTAATATTTTTATTGATTCCAGAGAGGAAGGGAAAGGGAGAGAGAGAGATGGAAACATCTATGATGAGAATCATGGATAGGCTGCCTCCGGCACGCCCCGCAGTGAGGATCGAGCCTGCAGCCCGGGCATGTGCCCTGACCGGGAATCAAACCGTGACCTCCTGGTTCACCGGTTGACGCTCAACCACTGAGCCAGGCCGGCCGGGCGAGATCAGGTGGTTTTCCAAGTGAAAGAAGCAGCATGGGCCATGGCATGGAGGCAGGTGGGAACCTGAATTTGAAACCAGAAATGGGGGCGTGGGGCCAGGCAGCAAAGCTCAGGGCCCCGCGTTGACATGCTCTCGCTCTGCAGGTGGCCGGGAGCCGTCGAAGGTCTGTGCACGGGACAGTCCCAAGGTCAGTGTGTGTTTCTGGCAGTGAGTCCTGGGCGGAGGGGAAGGGGAAGGGGAAGGGAGGAGGTGGAGGAAATGGGGAGGCCCGCTGCTGTGGCAGCTAAGACGCCGCGGGATGAGGTAGAGGCCAGGGAACCAGAAAGGCAGGACTGGTTTTAAGAAATATATTTAAACTATATCTGGCCCAGGTGTGTGTGTGTGTGTATAGTGTGTGTGTGTGTGTGTGTGTGTGAGTGTGTGTGTGAGTGTGTGTGTGTGTGTGTGTGAGAGTGTGTGTGTGTGTATTTTGTAGGCAGAATGACCAGGCCTTGGAGTGGGGCAGATTGGTGGATTTTTGGTTACCAATAGCCAGGGCCCCATTTCCTCCTAGCAATGGCATAGGCTTATTGGAGCGAGTGTCTGTCACGTATGACCAAACGTGTCCCTACTGTCCCAGGTGAAGACGGTGATCCCTTTGAAACACTAGACTTTTGCTCCCCTAGGATCCTCCCCCAGGATCCCAGAGGGGCTGGGGAGAGAAGGGACCAGTCCACTCACACCCGGTTGAGGTTGAAATCCTCATTCTGACACCAGCTGAAATGCAAGAGTTAAACTCTAAGGACGTTTATCACCATAATTAAGCCCTCTCAGAGTTAAGCAGGCATTCCTCTCCTCCTGCGATAACTGAACCTTTCAATGTCAAGCTCAAGGACACACACGCACACACACGCGCACACACACACACACACACACGCACACACGGCTTCTGGGTGTAATTCATCTGTCGAGACGGCTCTGCATTAACCCATTAATCTACGTGTGGCTAATGGCTCTCAAGGCCACATCTTGACCTTGACCTCACTCGACATCACGGCTGCCTCCCCACCAATCCAAGGGTAAAGATCGCAGGTGGCTGGCCTGTCATATACTCCCTGCCCCCTCCCCCCAACAACTTGACTCGAATATGTGAAGCATTCTGTTTTATACGTTGCCCGGGATTCCACACTCCTCCCTAAACCTTGCCCCCAACTCAGGGAACCCATTATCTCTGGTACCGGCTCCACGGTACCAGTGGAGAGAAGGGACCAGTCCACTCACACCCTTCCTTCTGGGGTCACCGCCTCCCCAGAGCCCCACCACTTCTAGGACTACGTGCCCAGCATGGGGACAGGCAAACCGACCTTCCCCTGGCTTCCTGGGGCTGGGGCCCTGCCAAGACCCCCGACTCCCCAGTACTGAGGGAAGTCCTGGGGACGCTCGTGGTGGCAAAATGGCGTGGGGAACGGAGGGTGAGGGCAGGGCAGGACTGTTCTGCCCTCTTTTCCAGACGAGTGACCAAGGGGGCATATTCACTGCTGGCTGTGGCAAGGAGCCGTCCCCCTTCCGGGCAGGCCCCAGGGGTGGCCAGGGACAGGCGGCCCCAGCAGCTGCCCGTGTCAGGGTGGCAGCTCAAGGCCCCAGCGCTGATCGTACGGTGGCCCAAGGCCCAAGGCCCACCCTGTGTTCAGTGTGTGTAACTTCAAAGCAAACATTGCCTTTTTTAAAAATATTTTTTATTGATTTCAGAGAGGAAAGGGGGAGGGGGGAGAGAGAGAGAGAGAGCGAGATTGAGAGAGAGAGAGAGAAACATCTATGATGAGAGAGACTCGTGGGTCGGCTGCCTCCTGCACGCCCCCCACTGGGCATCCAGCCCGCAACCCAGGCATGTGCCCTGACCGGGAATCGAACCGTGACCTCCTGGTTCATGGGTCCGCACTCAAACACTGAGCCACGCCGGCGGCGGGGTAAGACATTGCCTTGTATCAGGATCCCACGCAAATCCCAAGCCCCAGAGGCATCCATTAGGAGCCCGCTGCTTCTCTGTCTCCTTGGCCGCCAGGTCAGAGAGCTCTGCTGGAAAACGCCTCTCACTGGTTCCATCCCCTGCCCATTTCCACACGGACGACAATAACCCCACAGGGACGGCGTGGCCGGGAACGGGTCCCCATGGCAAAGGAGGGAACAAAGACAGAGAGCTCTGCCCAGGCTCAGCCCCTCGGGAAGGTCAAGTCTGAGCTTTCATTCCCTACGTGTCTGTCAACTCCTCTCAGATACCAGGGCGACTGCCATGTGTTCCTGTAAAGCTCCGACGCCCATCAGAAAAGCAGCCCCCGCCACGTGGCTGCCTGCTGAGGTCTGGTCCCCCCTGGAGGACCTGCCTGGAGCAGGCTGGCCGGCCACACAGCGGAGGCTGAGGTCGGGGTGCCGCCGCCGCTCTTCTTGGCCACACGGCTGCACAAAGCCTGGGCACAGTCAGGCTAGCAGGTCTCTCCACGCGGGGCCCTGGCCTGGTTTGCGATGCATTTTGTTTCCCTGATGGAAATAAAGGTGGAAAATGCGAAGGAACCCTGCTCCCCATCCCACACACACACACACACACACACACACACACACACACACACACGATGGCAGCTCACTATGCCCGGCGCCCCGGGACTCAGACTGAGCACGCCGTGTCCTCGGAGGAGGCAGACGCAGACCCAAGGAGCGTCCTCCCGAAGTGAAAGAGGAAGGAGAAGGCGGCGGGAAGTGCTGAGTGTGGGCCTCCGATGGAGCCCACCCACCGTCTCCGGGGCTCCTGCGGGAGCCCGGGGGGCCCGGCCACGCGGGGGCCCAGGTCACGGTGCGGGCAGCGCAGGCGTGGGCAGGGAGGCCAGAGGGGGCCTTGCTTAACCTGCATCTCCTTCTGTCGGCTCTCTTTCAGCCTTAAAAACAGGACACACACACTTCCTCTTGTTCCTCTGGGTGGAGCATAATGAAATCTGGGAGCAGAAGAGGGGCCCCCGCCAGCGCCACGGCCCTGTCCGCCGGCTTCCTGGCCGTCCCCTGGAGGTACACAGGGCACAGTCTGAACGTCTGTTCTGTCCTCTGCTATTGGACCTCCCTGAGTCTTGTGGTGTGTGTGTGTGTGTGTGTGTTTAATCTATTCTGATATAATTATTTTTACTTTTTAAAAAAAATATTTTTATTGATTTCAGAGAGGAAGGAAGAGGGAGAGAGAGAGAGAAACATCCATGATGAGAGAGAATCATGGATCGGCTGCCTCCTGCACGTCCCCCACTGGAGATCGAGCCCGCAACCCGGGCATGTGCCCTTGACCAGAATCGAACCTGGGACCTTTCAGTTCGCAGGCCGACACTCTATCCACGGAGCCAAACCAGCCAGGGCATTTTTACTTTTTATAACCACAAAAGTAATATATGTCCATTGTAGAGGGTTTAGAAAATAGTGATGAATACAAAATTGTTTTTTCTTTTATCCTCACCCGAGGGTATTTTTTCCTTTGATCTTTAGAGAGAGTGGAAGGAAGGGAACAGGGGAGCGAGGGGGGGCGAGAGAAACATCGATGTGAGAGAGACACATTGACTGGTTGCCTCCTGCACACGCCCGGACAGGGACCAGGGATTGAACCTGCAACCGAGGTACATGCCCTTGACTGGGAATCTAACCTGTGACCCTTTGGTCCACGGGCCGACACTCTAACCACTGAGCCAAACAGGCCAATGCTCCCTGAGTCTTCTTTTTATCTTACTCATGAAATGGGGACAGACAACAGCCCCTGCCATAATTCGGGAAAGTCAAATGAAATAGAATAACAAACACGTAACGGCAGTAAATCCCACGTGTGTGTGTTATGTGCATTCATATCCATTAAAACATATATACACATTCTGTGTCCCCTTCGCGTGGAGCCTGGGGTGCCCCTGCCCTTGGCTCGGGTTCTCCTGGCGAGGACAGCTGCCTGGGGCCGGCCCCTCTCCTCCCGCGCCCGCCCCGCCCCTGCCTGGCAGCCACTGAGGCCAACTGGGATGGGCAGCTGGTCCTAGACGGGAACTTGGAGGCCTGACCACGGGCAGGTCGCTCCCTGTGCGGGCCCCAGGCCTGGAATGCCCGCTCGTGAAACTCTAGCTGGCCGACCTTTTGGGTGAAGTGCCGCCCGCCTGTGCCTTGGGGGCCCGGGACGGAGGGAGGGCGGCCTGGCGGGAAGTGACGGGACACCCGTCCCGCTGTGGCTGTGTGCCCTTCACCCTGGCTCTGAGGCCACCTCCCTCCCAGCTTCTCTTCCCTCTGCCCTTCAGCATCTTCCCCGCCACGCACATTGCTGGGGTCAAATAATAGTGACAGCAGCAGGGACACCAGGCCGCCCTCCGCAGGTGGTCCCTCCCGCCACGCTGCCTGCCCCCGTGCACCTTCTCAGTCTCCCAAGCGGAGCCCCTCATCCTCCCAGCCTCAGCCAGCCCCACACCGCGCCATGTGGCTCTCAGCCCCACACCATCTTGCGTGTTATACACACGTGTGGTTGTGTTTATTTGTGTAGCGTCTAGAATGTAGATGCCAAGGGGGTGGGCTAGGCCTGACATAGAAGGGGTGCTCAGATAATAGGCATGGAGCCCGGCCGGTGTGGCTCAGTGGTTGAGCATCGACCTATGAACCAGGAGGTCACGGTTTGATTCCTGGTCAGGGCACATGCCCGGGTTTCGGGCTTGATCCCCAGTAGGGGGCGTGCAGGAGGCAGCCGATCCATGATTCTCTCTCATCATTGATGTTTCTCTTTCTCTCTCTCCCTCTCCCTTCCTCTCTGAAATCAATTGTGTGTGTGTGTGTGTGTGTGTGTGTGTGTGTGTAACAGAGGCATAAAATGAATGAGTGGATGAGGTAAGAGAGGCTCAGAGAGGGCAAGTTGCTTGTCCAGGGCCACACAGCTGGCAAGTGGTGGAAGGAGGCTTGGGATTCCATCGGCTTCGACTCCTGGAGACCTGGTGCCTGAGCTGCCATCCCCACCCCTCCCTGCCCCTTAGAGGCCCCCTTCCCTTGCTCCACACACCTGCACAGGGAGAACCTTAGCTCTGCTGTCAATCACACCCTTCCCTTACCCCCTACCCAGGTAGCATCACCCAGGGACACAAGGTGGGGGTAGGAGTTGGGCTTAGGGGCCCAGCTTGCAGCCTTTCTCAGGCAGACAAACCTGCAGAAAGCGAAGACAACCATGTCATCCATGGGAGGGTGGGTCCCAGCACGAACCGTGGAGAGCCTCCTCCCGCGGGCTCCTTCCCATCCTGCTCCCCTGCGCCCGGCAGCGTTTGAAGACGGGCCAGCCGGCTCTACCTGTCTTGCACATTTGGAATCTAGGTCATTCTGCTGCCCCCTCCCTCCTCTGAATGACAAGCAGGCTTTCTCCTAGGGTCTCAGAGCCAGAGAGAGGGGATGGGGGGGCGGGGGCGAGGAGGGAATGTTTCAGTGGCACCCACACCCTGCCTGCTGCTGTCAGGCACACTTCATTTGGGAGCCACTGTAATTTATGAGATGCAAATGGATTTAGCATCCAAAAAAAAAAACCTTGGAAAAGGTACAAAGTGCACCTCACACCCTTGCGCTCTCAGGCGTGTGAGGGGCTCCATTAATCATCTCAGACAAAAGAGATTTCATCTGAGGCTGGTGGCTGGGGAGAGCGCCCGCACGGCTCCCTGAGCCCGGGAGGCCGGCGGGGGGAGCAGGGGCCGCTGGCTGCGGGCCTGGCCTCCGGGGCGAGCGCTCCGCACTTGCGCTTAGGTCTCCTCCTCTGAGTCAGGCAGCAGATGAAATTACAGAGGTTCCTGCACAGGATGAATCAGAAAGCAGGATCAAGCCAAATATTTAGACAAGCCTTGCCCCGCGTGGGGCAGGAGGAGGCTTTGCAGCCAGCCAGCAGCCAGCCCGGAGATCGCTGGGGTTTTTTTGTGTGTGTGTTTTTTTTCTTGACAAAGTGCCTCCTCGCACAAGGCAGGCTGCCGTGTAGAGAGAATCCGCTCCCATCCACAAGGCACCCTGCGGTCTGATCTCTGTGCCAGCGCCTGGGAAGGGGCTCACAAGCACCCCAGGGCCCCGAGCAGGGATTCCGTCTGGCCCCCAGACGAAGGAGCGTGTCAGGGTGCAGCTCGCAGGGTGGGGGGCGGGGAGGGGGGAGGAGATGGCTCCCTTTGAGTCACCCCATCCGCCTTCGCTTTCTGGGAGTCATCAGGGCGGCGGGCGAGGAGGGGATCACCCAGCCCGCCCACCACTCCTGCCCGGGCCCCGGTCTGTCCAGACGGGTGCAGACACCAGACCCCGTGGCCACAAAATGGGGAAGGAGGTGCGGCCCCGTGCCCCGTGGCCAGGCTTACAGCTGCGCTGCCGTTCACGAGGGGCCTAATTGCCACCCTCCGCAGCTTCAAAGCCAAGGGTTTTCAAGGCCGCTCGGAACAATAAAACCGGTAATGACAAGGCCACTTTAGGTTTGTCTGGAATCTCGCTTTTTTTTTTTTTTTTTCCTTCAACGAACTTTTGAAAGGGCTCAGCATTCTGGGGGTTATTTTAAGCCACCTTTCCCCCTCTGCAGGGATGCTCCCAGGAACCAAGTGAGGTGGCCCTGAAGAACACAGACAGATCCCTGCAAGCACGCCGTGGATACTGGTGAATAACCGCAGGGGCTCCCAGACGCTGGGGGCTGACTCCGTGCGGCCACGAGAATGTCCTGCATGAGCCTCATGAGAGCCCTTGCAAGGCGGGCACTGTCACTTTCTCACTCGGCAGACGAAGAGGCAGGCTGGGAGAGGTTATACGGCCTTTCCAGGACTGTACAGCTAGTAGGTTGCACATCTGGAAATTTATATATATACATTTATTGATTTCAGATATGAAGAGAGAGAGATAGAGATAGAGATAGAGAGAGAGAGAGAGAGAGAGAGAGAGAGAGAGAGAGAAACATCAATGATGAGAGGGAATCATGGATCGGCTGCCTCCTGCACACCCCACACTGGGGATCGAACCCACAACCCAGTCATGTGCCCCTGACTGGGAAGCGAACCGTGACCTCCTGGTTCATAGGTCACCGCTCAACCACTGAGCCACGCCGCCCGGGCTGCACAGCCAGAATTTAAACCCAGGACACCCCCCGATTGCATGCTGCCTCTCAGCAGCACCCTTGGAGCAGCACCCTTGGTGCACAAAGCCAGTAGCAAAATGACCACGGGAACAAGTAAGTTCAGAGCCCTCTGCGAAGTGGGAGCCTGGCCGGCCCTAGAAGCCGGAAGCAAAGGCTGAGTGGGGGTGGCTGGCTTCCTCAGAGGCCAGACAGTCCTCTTCATGGGCTAGCCAGGGTCCGGCCACGTGGGCCAGCCCTGCTTGCTCGGAGACAAGACTCAGCAAAGATCCTCCTGGCCAGACACCCCCGGAGAAACCAAGGCTGCTGAGCTTGCACTCGGAGCAGACCTGCCTTCGGAGGCACGGAGCCCCCGCGCCGGCCCGCACGGCCGGGACACCGCGTCCACGAGCACTGCCGCGTGGAGCCGCAGAGCTTGCGTGAGGAACCTCGCTGATCATGCTTCCAGACTCGGTGCGCCGGCAGTCCACACAGGGCACAGAGGGATCCGTTGCTCCGTGATGTCTGGGGACACAGAGACATGGGTGGTCTGTGGCTGGTGGCTGGGCTCCTCTGGAGATGTCCTCACTCACATGGCTGGTGGCTGATGCTGGCTGTCGGTGGGACTCAGCTGGGACTGTCACCAGAATATGTGTCTGTGGCTTTGGTGATCTTAGAGCATGGAGGCCTCGGCGCAGTGAGACTTTTTCTGTAACAACTGTATTTGTCTTCTGGGGTTGCCATGCCGAAGTACCACGCACTGAGTGGCTTGGAACCCAGCAGAACTGCCCGGCCAGCGTGGCTCAATTGGTTGGGTGTCATCCCATGCATCCAAAGATCCCTGGTTCGATTCCCGGTCAGGGCTCATGCTTGGGTGGTAGGGTTGATTCCCAGTAGGGGCCATGCAGGAGGTAGCCAATTGATGTTCCTATCTCTCTCCCTGCCCCTCTTTCTAAAATCAATAAAAAACATTAAAACAAAAACAAACAAAACCACAACAGGACTGTATCGTCTCACAGTTCTGGAGGGTAAAAGTCCAAAGTCAAGATATAAGCACAGTTGGTTTCTTCTGAGGGTGTGATCTGAGCCAGGCCTCTCTCCTTGGCTTGCAGACGCCCTCTTCTCCCTGGGTCTCCACATCGTCCTCCCTCTGTGTGACGGTGTCTAAATTTTTCCCACCTCCCTCCTTAAAAATAGATTTTTATTTACTTCAGAGAGAAAGGGAGAGGGAGAGAGAGATAGAAGCATCCATGATGAGAGAGAATCACGGATCGGCTGCCTCCCGCACGCCCCGTGCTAGGGATCGAGCCCGCAGCCCGAGCCTGGCTTTGGTTGTTGACGCGGAACAAGATGCTTTTGGAGTTGAGAAGACCTTTTTTCTCAGAAGTGCCTGGCTCTTGCCGCCGAACACCTCCCTGTCTTTTGTGGCACGGTCCTCAGGGGCCTGTCCTGGATGTCAAGACATGGACATGGTCTCTTCTCTTTGGAATCCAACTATACACAGCCGCACGCCTCCCTATGCTGGGCCAGGAGATCGCTGGCGAGGACGTGTGAAGAGAGAAAAATGCATTAATAAACGTTAGGTGATCTCTCATGTTCTCATTCAGCATGTGTTAGAAGTGCTGGGGTTGATGGAGAGGTTTGAACTGAGTCTGTCTCTAAGACTGGCTGAGGTATCAGCGTTTGCACCGGGGGGTCTCCCTGTGGCGAGATGCTGGGACCCCTGGGCGTTAAGGATGCAGAGAGAGAGGGGCAAGGGGTCTGGTGACCCAAGTGGCAGTTCACTGATTCATTGAGTTATTATAGCACCTTGCCCTCCATCTCCTCCAGGGCCGGAAAGATGCCATTCTATACTCGGCTGGCTCCTAGAGTGTATTAGTTTCCTTTTGCCGCTATAACAAATGACCGCAGCCTCAGTGGCTTTAAAAGAACACACACGTTTTACGTTTCAGTTCCGGAGGTCAGACATCTGCTGTGGATCTCCCCGCGCTGAAATCAAGGTGTCGGCAGGACCGGTTCCTTCCAGGGGCCCAGGGAAGAACCTTCCCTGCAGGAAGGACGGCAAGCGCCCAGCCTCCAGCCCCAGGTAGGCCCAGCCTCACCGAGGCCACCAGCAGAGTTGGGTGATGGGGACAGGGCCGGCACTGAGAGAGAGAAAGGGGGGTGGGGGGTGGAGAGAGAGAGAGATAGAAACTTCAGCGATGAGAGAGCATCATCGATGGCCTGCCTCCTGCACACCCCCTGCTGAAGATTGAGTCCGCAACCTGGGCATGTGCCCTGACCGGGAATCGAACCAGCAACCTCTTGGTTCATGGTTCAGTGCTCAGCCGCTCAGCCACATCGGCTGGGCCTGGCTCTATGGACATCCAGTTTTTCTAGCTGGGGCGGGGAGCAGCCCTCGGGTCTGACTGGTGCCAACTGGTAAATATTTGGAGCGTGTGAGCCTTCGGATCCCTGCAGGAAAGGAGGCAGGGACTCGGAGCCATTGAGATTTGGACGCTGACGTCAGCTACTTCCATCCCCTGGGGCTGGTGACATGGAGAGCAGGATCCTGTGGAAAAGGCTGCTGCCTGGGAACCGTGGGCACAAGGCGCCTCCCACACAGACCCACAGGCACAGGGAGAGAGCAGGGCAGCCACGTCCGCTTTGGGCAGAGAGAGGCAGCAGGACCGAGGCGGCTTTAAAGCGACCGAGCCCAGGACACAACCTGCTGCGCGGAGGGCCAGGGCGGCCCTTCCTCCAGGGCCGGGGGAGGGTGGCCACTGGCTGGACTGGAGGAACAAGGAAGCAACCCCAGAGGGGCCACGCGGGTCCTTCCCAACAAGGAGACGTCCCCATTTATAATTGAGATGAGAGAGGGAGCTGCATTATTTATGAAGCAGCTCGGCCGGCCCGGAGCTAACAAGGAAGGAGGAGGCCTTTAGAGGGGAAAGTGGTTTCGAAAACATCCGTATTTTGCTGAAAAACACACACACAAACTATGATTTATGGTGCGCTGAGGTTTAGAACCGGAGATGACTCGAGTGCAGTTAGAGACCATGGGGATGGGGTGGCAGTGGGGGGATCCTGCAGGCTCCTGGTGAGAGAGGGCGCACTGTGGGGTCACTGCCTGGGTATAGAGGAGTGTGTGTGTGTGTGAGTGTGTGTGAGTGTATGTGTGTGAGTGTGTGTGTGTGTGAGAGTGTGTGTGTGTGTGAGTGTGTGTGTGAGTGTGTGTGAGTGTGAGTGTGTGTGTGAGTGTGTGTGTGAGTGTATGTGTGTGTGTGAGAGTGTATGTGTGTGTGAGTGTGTGTGTGAGTGTATGTGTGTGAGTGTATGTGTGTGAGTGTGTGTGTGTGTGAGAGTGTGTGTGTGAGTGTGTGTGAGTGTGTGTGTGTGAGTGTGTGTGAGTGTGTGTGTGTGTGAGTGTGTGTGAGTGTATGTGTGTGAGTGTGTGTGTGTGTGAGTGTATGTGTGTGAGTGTGTGTGTGTGAGAGTGTGTGTGTGTGTGTGTGTGAGAGTGTGTGTGTGTGAGTGTGTGTGTGTGTGTGAGAGTGTGTGTGTGCCGCGTATGTGTGTGTGTGAGTGTGTGTGTGAGAGAGTGTGTGT
>NW_005871573.1:456986-459319 GCF_000147115.1 Myotis lucifugus | reverse complement strand
AGTTTCGTCCATGTGCTCTCGTCCCTGTGCACTGTGTGCGTGGATCACTCTTGCGTCGGCGTCACCAGTCTAGAAGTGAGATCGAGTCCTTTTTCACTAGTGTCATTCTAGTCCACTCCCGCTTGTGAGACGGTCCTACTGTGAAGATCCCTCCATTGGTCTGTATCCCTTGTCACTGTCCTCTTAGCAACCGGTAGGGTACCTGTGCTGGCTTGAAGCCTAGCATTCAGTTCATGTTTTGTCTCAGCCTCCATGAGCAAGTGCGTATATGTGCTCGTGTGAAAGTGCAGACCCCCTGGGACTTGGGTGTTATTTCCATTTTCGGTGCTCCTCTGTCTTATTCTCAATTTCTTTTTTTTCTCTGTATTTTCGTTGATTTCAAAGAGGAAGGAAGTGGGAGGGGCACAGGGAGAGGGAGAGGGAGAGGGAGAGGGAGAGAGAGAGAGAGAGAGAGAGAGAGAGAGAGAGAAACATCAATGATGAGAGAGAATCATTGATGGGCTGCCTCCTGCACTCCCCGCACTAGGGATGGAGCCTACAACCCAGGCAGGCTAATCTGTTTTAGACCAAAACTCTGAGAAAAGAGTATGTTTAGTATTCGTTCTTTTTAAAATAAAGGTATAAGGTGGTCAGGTTGATGAGGGTTGATCATTGTACATGCCCATGTAACCGCTGAAAACATCCCCAATCTCTGTCCCCACCCCAGCCCGGTGGGATGGGGACTCCTCTTAGGCCTTGTTGCCCGTCCGTCCCCACCTGCTGCCGGACAGTAACACTTCCATGCTCCTCCTTCTTGAGTTTGAATTGAGGAAAACCTCTCCTCTCTCCACGGCCTGATCTTTCCCTCGAACACTTGGCTCCAACCCTGTGGTTTCTGAGCTGGTCTGGATGTCTGAAGCTGGGCCGTCTTCCTTCCACTGTCTCCTCTCTCCTTCTTCCCAGCTACCACCCCTGAAAGTGGCGGAAACCGAGGCTAAATAAGGGCAAGTCCCCGAGAAGGATGAGAAAAGCAAGCACATGCATAGTTTCAAGGTATTCATCTTTTTGTGGTATGTGTTTATTCATTTCTAGAGGAAGGGAGAGGGATAGAGAGAAAGGAACTTCGATGAGAGGAACATCATCGATCGGCTACCTCCTATACCTCCCCTCCTGGGGATCGAGCCCACAACCCAGGCATGGGCCCTGACCCGGAATCGAACCGGTGACCCCTTGGTTAGCCTAACCAACTTGGGACTGGGAATAACATGACAGGCAGCCTCCAAGATGGCCATCGGTGATCCCCACCCATCTCTGATATCCATGCTCTTGTAGTTCCCTCCCACCGTGTATTGGTCGGTGTGACCGATAAAAGGCACAGTGCACCTCTCTCGAGTCGCTCGCTCGGGGGGAAGCCAACCGCCATGCTGTGAGTCTACACAACGAGAAACCGAGGCCTTCTTTCAAAAGCCCCTGAGTGAGCCGCCTGGCAGCAAGCCCAGAATCACAGTGGCAGACGAGGGTGGCAGACAGGGCTCCTGCAGGCAGCCCCAGCAGCTCCTAAAAGAGGAAGTAGAGGCCTAGAGCGGTCAGATGACCCACAACATCACACATCTGGTCAGCCCCCAACCCGCAGCACTCACAGTCTGATTTTGTTTTTTAAATATATTTCTGTTGATTTCAGAGAGGCAGGGAGAAGGAGAGAGAGATACAAACATCAATGATGAGAGAGAATCATGGGTTGGCTGCTTCCTGCACGACTCACACTAGGGATCGAGCCCTGACCGGGAATCGAACCGTGACTTCCTGCTTCACAGGTCAACGCTCAACCACTGAGCCACACCGGCCAGGCAAGACTTGGCTTTGTAAAGAGTATTGTTACCGTAAAAAAAAAAAAAATCCACTTAGAAATTCAAATGCTTTTCCCTTCATTTTTGTGAAGAGGCTGCAGGCCAACCAAAAAAACAATTTAAAGAAAAGAAATCTCAGGGACAGGGGATGTGATATCCCTTCAGGTGGACGGAAACGGATGCAAACAACAGAAACCAACTCCGCTCAAATTATGAGAAAAGGGGTCTCTTCAAAGAATACCGGGCAACTGACGGAATCACGTGGAGGCCTCACGGGCAGGTTCAAAGCCCACCTCTGAAGAGCGGCAAGTCAAACCACACCAGATCCGGGCTGTCGGGGAAGCCCCCTCACTGCCCTGCGCCGAGCGCCACCACCTTCTGAGGGGAGGGAGGGGCGGCGCTCGGCCCCCCAGCACCGCTGTGGTCACCACAGCCCTTGCCTCCTGTCACCGAGCTGGTGCACGGGCCTGGCAGAGGCGAGGCCCTGCTCGGAGCCCAGCTGCAAGG
>NW_005871573.1:449932-456830 GCF_000147115.1 Myotis lucifugus | reverse complement strand
CTCATGCAATGGGCAGTTCCCAAAGAAAAGATCCGAGGATCAAAGCAAGTGGCCAGGCTCCTCCTCGCACACAGGAAACACAGCAGGCCTGGGCCCAGAAGGCTCTCCCTCGTCTCAGAGGCTCCGCCAAGAATGGCAGCCAGCAGGCAGGCGGGAGGCCTAGGGGACAAAGATCCTTGGCCTTGGGGAGGCGGAGCAGAGGTGTGACAGGTGTCAAGAGGCTGGGAGCAGCCCTAGCCGGTGTGGCTCAGTGGATAGAGCGTCAGCCCGTGACTGAAGGGTCTCACGTTCGATTCTGGTCCAGGGCGTGTGCCTCGGTTGCAGGCTCAATCCCCAGCGCTGGTCTGGGTGTGTGTGGAAGGCAACTAGTCAGTGTGTCTCTCACACATCAATGTTTCTCTCTCTGTGTCTCTCCCCCTCCCTTCTACTCTCTCTAAAAATCAATGGGAAAAATACCCTCAGGTGAGGATTTAGAGAGAGAGAGAGGTCAGTTGCATTTACCACACAGTTGGGGCCAGAGCAAAGGCTGGGTAAGGGCCCAGGCTGTTCAGCTGGAAATCACATCCTGCTCGGAACGTAAATGTCACGCTCCCAGGCCCCAGCACAGCGACCCGCCTCAGCGCCGTGCCCAGGACTCCGCAGTCTCTGACCAATGGCCTGCGCCTGCTTTTAGACCCAACCTGTCTGGGTCAGGAAGGCCAAGCCAACAGGAAGTGCAGGAACGCTATCGCTGACCTAATCTTTTTCTTTGCCAAACCAGCCCCAGAAAATGCGTCATTTCAGAAACCCTATAGAGGACCAGCTCGGTGAATTCTTTTGAAGGTCGGTCACCTTCATCATTCAAACTGGTGGCACGACGAGGACAGAAATGCTCATCTGGGGGCGATTGCAGGTGCTATGGCTCCTGAAAATTAAGGCTCACGCTTCTTCGGAGCCTCAATGCCAGAGCCGGGGGGATGTTTGCGGGTTTGTCCTTTTGTGGGCACCGTAATCCTGGGTCTGCTACTGGAGGCGATCACTGGATAGCAGAGTGAGTAAGAGAGAGCCACACACAGCCCAGGAGAGATGTACAGACGAGCTGGGAAGATGTTTGATCTGTTTGCACAATAAATCAAGGCCAGAAACACAGCAATCTGAGAGAAGGCATCCGACACGAGGCACGGAGCCGGGGTGTGGCCCTTTCTTCCGAGGAGGAAGGAATCCCACCGAGCTTGTCCTTGGCACCCTCAGCCTCCCCTTTCTGAGACTTTTCCATCTTGGGGTTCCCTTGGACCCCCTCCTTCCCACCACCGTAGAACAGAGGGGCCCAAAGTTTGTCCTCAGAATAATTCACGCTCAACTGTGAGTGACTGATATCAGCCAAGTCAGGAAACAGAACCAAGTCTAAGGAGCAAACTTCCAGAAACACTTGGGAGATTCTCGCTGGGAATGTGGGGTGCTGCATGGGGAAGGGGTCCCATGAAGGGATGGAATGGCCAGACTCCCTGGGTCTGGGTGGAAATGTCCAGCTCCAGTGTAAAACAAAAACAAAAAATCACTCCTCAAAGCTGTGGTTTCATGGCACTATCCATACATCGAAGTTAAAAGGAAGATCAGTGTAAAGAAAAGTATTGGCTCAATGATGAAACAGATGGCATGACAAGACCCGCGACTGAAGTTTGCTCAAGGATGTCTGGGAACCTGGTCCTCAGGCGGCATCCCGGGTATCTCCGGCCCCACCAGTTGGAAACTGCATCTTAACAAAGCCCCCGGGATTCACATACATGTCAGAGTTTGAGAAGCGCCGTCTAAGAAAACCTGGGGAGAGCATTCACGGTGCTGCGATTAGTAGATGGGTCACATACATCTAGCTGAGCCGATGCGGCAAAATTGGGTCAACCTTTGCCCAGCAGAGAGAATCCTTCTGGATGTCCGTGGCTCCTTCCTTCACTCTCCCAGGAAGATGTTGTTTGTGTTTCCACTGTGAGCAGCGCCCAGGGCCTCCCCACCGACCTCCCTTTTGCCTGCAGAGAATCATGGCCTCTGCTGGACCAGAGACTCAGCCCAGGGCATTCCCCCCTCCGCCCCCCCGGCCACCCACCCCCACCCCCAGAGGACAGCCTGGACGGCCCAGGCCGCGGCTGTGCCTAAACTCCAGTGCCTCAGGGACCTGCGGGGACGGCTGCCAGCTGCAGGGGCCCGAAGATAAAAGCGTTAATTTAGCTTGGCCGGCGTCCAGAGAGCTGAGCAAAGCGGGGCCTCCCAGCGAAGGGTATAAAGATATAAATAAATAAATAAGACGGAAACAAGTTGGCAGATGTTTGCGCTTCCCTTTAAAGCGCGAGCTGCACGCACTCGGCCCGGCCTGCGTGCCAGGCGCGGGGCCAGACGCGTGACGTGGTCATTGCCTGCGCCTCCCTGAGGCCCCGCAGGTCAGCAGCACCGGGGCTGTTTTGCAGTGAAGTCGGCGTGGCCGGAGAGGGGTCTTGTCTGGGGTCACGTGACCCCCCACAGCTTTGTGCCGAGAGCCAGCTCTGGGGCAGGAAATGGAAACAGGCTGGTCGTTTTCCCAGCGGACTCTGGATGGAAGGAACACTCGGGATCCTAATAAGGTTTCAGAACCGCAAGGAGTGTCTTCATCACGCTCAGCTCTGCCAGCACCATCTCATCCATCGTCTCTGCACTTGGACGCACACAGGGCGGACTGTTAGCCACGCAGCTAACGTGGAGGCACCTTGGGGGAGGGTCCGAGCAAGTTGCCAAGATGCTCGCCTTCCGGAGGGTGGTGCGTCTATGACAAGGAGCCCGGGAGGCTGCCCCTGCCCCGGATGCTGGAGGGACGGAACGGGGCCACTGTGGGAGCTGCCTCCTGCTCGCCCCCTTTTGGGGATCGAGCCCGAAACGCGGGCATGTGCCCTGACCGGGAATCCAACCATGACCTCTTGGTTCATCGGTCAATGCTGCACCACACAGCCACGCCGGCGGTCCTGGCCATTTTAGATCAGACCCTCCATTCACCCCACAGAGAACGAGGGCCGCTCAGCCTCTGTGCAAACAGGAGTAGATTCCACGGCTGCAGAGGCGGCTGGAGAAGCTCACGTTGAAATGCTGTCTCTGAGATATTTCTAACCTGTGCCCCGTTTAGATCAATGTAAACCGTGTGTGCCCTTCTTCACTATTATTTGAAATTTCAAGTGCAATGAAACACGAAATCAAAGCAAGTCAAATGAATCACGTCATTTATGTACTTGATGCAAATGGCCTCCCCCTGCTGAGATCTTAAAATGCCCCTCAACAGGGGGGAGCCTGGCTGTTTCCAGCTGAGTCCTGATGGAGCGAGTCAGTGCCAGACCATGATAAAGAGATGTGGACAGCACAGCACACCTATGCTGCTCACACCTGCCCAGCACATCTGCCTGCCCTGCGCTGGGCAGAAGGCTCTGTCACTCTCCTTCTCCATGGATGGGAACGTGGCCAAAGCTGAGCCAATCATAGCGCCTCACCCGCCCCTGGCCGCAGGGATTGGCCAGCGGGGTGGGTACGTGACCAAATCTGGGCCGATCACAGCGCTTCATCGGCCTCTGGCTACAGGGATGGGCTCAGGGAGTGGGCCCATGACAGAACCCGCACATGACTTTGCAAAGTGGAGAGGTGGCCATGAGGGGAGAGATGGGAGAGCCCCCTCCCTGTTCTGGAAGCTGAAGGGCAGGGGAACCCTGAGGCCAGGCACCCCTTTGCTGCCGCCTGGAGAAGCGGTCCAGACAGAGAAGCCCACTACACAGAGAGACCAAGGTGAAGAGCACAGGAGAGCCCCGCCAGTGTGGTCAGTGGTGGAACGCTGACCTACGAACCAGGAGGTCACGGTTCGATTCCCGGTCAGGGCACACGCCCGGCCCGGATGCAGGCTCCATCCCCAGTGTGGGGCGTGCAGGAGGCAGCCCATCAATGATTCTTTCTCTCATTGCATTTGCCACGCTCCCCCCCCCCCGCTTTTTTTTTTTTTTTGCATCTTAACAAGAATGGTTAAAAGTTCCAGTTGTCTAAGTAGCTAGAAGTTTACATTAATTTTCCATTAAAATTTTTTTCTCCTAAGATAACTGTAAATAGTAAGACAATTTTTTTTTCACTGTGGAGGAAAGGAAGGAAGGAAACCCTCACTTTACCACCTCCCCTTTGTAAATTTTCTACTTTTTTTTTTTTTGGTTAAAAGGCTTTTTTCAAACCCCACAGCTCAGAGTTAGTGAATATACCCTTTTTAAAGAAATTGAATTTTGTGGTGAAATGACCAAATAGCTGAGACGGAGAAAAATAAGATCTGATGAAGAAAATACTAGACTTCGAATAACATCTCTCTAAGATCCATTCACACTGCTGCCTTTTTATAAGTTAGAGGCCGAAGTCTCACCCACCCAGGTACACCCAGGACTCTATAAATATACACACACCTCAGATCCCTCTAAACGCAGTGAACGCTGGGCTTGGGGAAATACTGGAGCCATACAGCTCCCGAGAGAAGCTTGTTTTTTCAAGTTATTAAAAGAAGGTGGCGAGCATTCACGAGGATATGAAAATCCAGCATCGTCTGGAGGAAACTCTTGAATCTGGTTAGCGCGGCTGCCAAACATCTCAGCTATGTGATGTCAGGATGTTCAGTTGCAAGCTCCACGCTAATGGATGGAAAGATGGAGTAAGAGCAGGAAGTTCCTGCAGGAACACAGAGCAACCTTGAAGACCAGCGTCCCGACCGTGAACTCAGCTGTCCAGAGGATACCCCGTGAGGCTCCCGTTAACAGTCAGGGGTGCCAGATGCCCGCAAGTGGGGAACCAGGGGAACGCAGGAGCGGCCCGCCTCTTTCCACCTTTGCGGAGACACCACGTAGGGGGAAGATAAACTCACGTTGCTCTTTCTGAAAAAGTGGATGTTTAAAAGAAACGCACACACAAAAACAACATTATGTCTGACCAGCGTGACTCAGTGGTTGAGCATCCACCTATGAACCAGGAGGTCACGGTTCCATTCCCGGTCAGGGCACATGCCCAGGTTGCAGGCTCGATCCCCAGTAGGGGGCGTGCAGGAGGCAGCCGATTCATGATTCTCTCTCATCATTGATGTGTCTATCCCTCCCTCCCTCTCCCTTCTCCTCTGAAATCAATAAAAACATATTTAAAAAACAACCAACATAACAACACATCAGAGATATAACATATCCGAAAAAAGTAACTTCCTCAGGGTGGGGAGGGGGAGGGGCTGGGAGGAGGGGAGGAATGGGGGGGGGGAATGGGAGACGTCTGTAATACTATCAGCTATAAAATAATATTTATAAAAAGAAAAAGATAAAAGTTGTCATTAAAAACTTGGTTCCCTGCTTTTCCATGCAGTTAGCTTGCAGGGTGAGGTTGCTATTTTTATCAGCTGTCTTCAACCCAGCTGTTGCTTCATGTTAACATGGCGAATGGTGTGAAAATCCCAGCAGAGGCGCGTGAATCCCAGAGGGATCTGTCTCCTGCCGTTTCTAGAACAGAGAAAATGTCACGCGCTGCAGTGGGGGTGGGTCAGGGACGTTGCACCAGGGAAGGCAATGTGACGATTTCGGACATTTATTTTTAAAAAAAAATATATTTTTATTGATTTCAGAGAGGGAGGGAGAAGGAGAGAGAGAAACATCAATGATGAGAGAGAATCATGGATTGACTGCCTCCTGCACGCCCCCTACTGGGGATCCTGGGCATGTGCCCTGACCTGGAATCAAACCGTGACCTCCTGGTTCATAGGTGGATGCTCAACCACTGAGCCACGCTGGCCAGGCTATTTCTGATGTTCAAATGATAATGGAGCTGAAGACCAAACTTCCTCTCCATCAGCCCCATCCAAAAAGCCTGCCCTGGGAGCAACCAGAAGCAGGAGTCCTCGCGTTTCAGGGGCACCTACCTGGGTGCTGGCCGCTGTGGCGTCCTGAGGTTGGGACAGCTGCGTAGCCTGCAGCCCGGAGGTGGCCCCCGAGAACCCACTTCCTTTTTCTGACTTCGAATGTGACTTGTAATTTCAAACCCACTCTTTGGATTTCCTCTGTGTAAATAACAGCATTTTGGCGAGACTGGGCAATGGGGGCGGGGGGCGGAGGGAGTGCCACATAAAACTTAGACCATTTAAAAATACAACTCTAATTGCAGGTTGGTTTGCCCAGGCTTTGGCAAATTAGGCGGGCAAATTGGAGGGGCAGTCGGAACTTGCCCCAGGCACAGAAACACTACTCCGTTACCCACCCGACGGTGCAGTCCGTGAACTCTTTCAGAGCTTCCTTCTAGAAGGGCAACTGTTTCCCCCGTGGGGAGGTTCTGTGCCTGAATTCAAGGGCTGTAATTTCTCTGAGTCTTTCTTTCTCCAGCTTTAACGTGAGGACAAACGATTTCCCTTTTACTACAAAATTCTCAGATTCTATTTTTTTTTTGGAAAATATGTTTTTATTGATTTCAGAGAGGAAGGGAGAGGGAAAGAGACATCAATGATGAGAGAGAATCATTCATCGGCTGCCTCCCGCACGCCCCACACAGGGAATCGAGCCCCCAACCCGGGCATGTGCCCTGACCGGGAGTCGAACCGGTGACCTCTTGGTTCCTGGTCGACGTTCAATACTTGAGCTCATTGACTATCTTGTTCACAGCTGTATATACAAAGCCCAGCCCGGTTTCTAGCACGTAGGAGGGTCTGTGATGCCTGTTGGATGGGGGGGGGGAGGAATAATAAATAAATCATCAAGGATATTTATTGAGAATTTAGTGGAGTGCCTGGCACGTAGTAGATGGCATTCACAAGGGGAGGCTTTGGAAATACGATGGTGGGGTCATCACTCTAATGGGAAGACATTACCGGCATTTAGAGGGCAAGGCCAAGGGCAAGGGCACTAGACAAGGCCTGGGG
>NW_005871573.1:445912-447687 GCF_000147115.1 Myotis lucifugus | reverse complement strand
AAAAAAAAAAAAAAAGACTGTACCCTTTTATGTATGATGTTTACTTTGATTTATATTAGTCACACAAACACTCCATCCATGCTTTTGTTCCGGCCTCCGGTCCAGTTTAAGACCCATTGTGGCCCTCGAGTCCAAAAGTTTGCCCACCCCTGTCCTAGTGTATGGGAATACTACATTTTGTTTACCCATTCATCAGTTGATGAGTAATTTGGTTGTTTCCGGTTTGAGGCTCTTATGAATAACGCCGCTGTGAACATTGTGTACAAGTTTTTTTGTGGGAACATGTTTCCATTTCTTTTGGGTATGTACCTAGAAGTGGAACTTCTGGGCCATCTGGTGACTCGTTTTCCAACGTGGCTCTGCTATTTTACATTTCCACCAGCAATGTACGGCGGGTCCAATTTTTAAACATTCTCATGAATGTTTTTTATTTTATTTTATTTTTTTAATCTTTAATTTCTTTATTAAGGTTCTCATCCCCCTGTTGTCCATGTCCATTGGTTTGGCTTATATGCATGCATACAAGTCCTTTGATTGATCTCTTCCCCTTACCCCCACCTGTTGGGGTCCAGCCCCAGCAGGTCCAGGGGTTCCCAAAGGTGTGGACAGAGTCAGCGAAGAATGAATGACTCGGAGAAAGCGTTCAGTTGATCAGCAGCCTAGCCAGGTTCTCTAGCCAGGATCTCCAGCCCAAGTTCTGTCCAGGTTCTCTCGCTAGGTTCTCCAGCCAGGTTTTGTCTTTTATTGTCTTGTTACATCTGTATTTATACCAGTTGATTTTAATCCTATCAATTTCTATTCCAAAGGTTAGGGCGTTTCTTATCTCCATTCCAGGGAGTAAAGATTATGTAGCTTAAGGGTGACTGTTCGTAGTTAAAGTGATTAACTACCCGCCTGGCATTTAGTTAAGGGGTTTTATTCCCTCCCTAACTTCAGGGAAAAATCCCCACCTGGGGAAACAACCTTTCTCGGAGAGGTGACCTTGGTTAAAACACATAGCGCCAAGAAGGTGAGCAAACAGATTAAGAACAGGATGCCATAGACGCCAGGTCCCTTGAAACATATGCTGTGCAGATGTTTCTTCCCTGCAGCGACTGTGGCAAGCAGCAAGGATGGACCGGCTCTCAGCACCCACCCTCCCCTACTCTCCCTCTGGGGAGTGATAGTCTGATCGCTGTTTCTCTGTCTTTGGATCTGTCCCTGTTCGTCAGTCTATGTTGTTCTCTATAATCCACAAATGAGTGAGATCATGTGGTATTTATCTTTCTCTGACTGGCTAATTTCACTTAGCATAATGCTCTCCAGGTCCATCCATGCTGTTGCAAATGGCAAGAGCTCCTTCTTTTTTACCGCAGCGTAGTATTCCATCGTGTAGATGTACCACAGTTGTTGTTTTTTTACTGCATTTCTGTGAAATGTCCGCCCCCCAGAGGCATATCCCTGGAGGCATCTGCCTACAGAAAGCAGATTAGCGACTGCCTGGGGCTAGGGCGGGAGCACAGGGAGGGGGCACTGGGAAAGGGAGGCGACTGTTAATGGGTTTGGGTTTAAAGTCCTACAATTGGCTCCTCTCTGAGGGGGCGTGGCCAGGCCCTGGGGGGCGTGGCTGGATCTAGGGCGGACGAGCCCGCTTAAAACCCTGCGAGCGCAGCGCCCACACTGTGTGGCTGTTAAGCCTGGAGGCATGGAGGAGTGCGCTTCCCTCTGCGCGTGGGCTCTTCGCGGGGATGTCGGTGTCGTCAGAAGCGCCAGCGCCCAGCTGAGATGGCAGCAGC
>NW_005871573.1:435094-445204 GCF_000147115.1 Myotis lucifugus | reverse complement strand
TGCAGGAGGACAGACAGCCATGTGACTGCCTGACCTACCGACGCCTCTACCTCCCGCCGAGCCACCCGGACGACCTCATCAGGCCAGGCCTCTTCCAAGGCAACTACGATGCCTACGACCGAACGACTGTGATGCTCAGCTTCCACGGGAAGCATGCCAGGGTCACGAAGGTCATGGGAGACGCCATCTGGACGTTAGAGATCCACCTCAGGCGCCGCATCCAGCTGCCAGATGGCGGGTTCTTCCGCAACTTCTACGAGTTCTCCCGCGTGGTCCAGGAGATTGACCAGCAGGTGATCCGGGAGCAGCAGCAGCAGCAAGAAGACGGGACTGAGGAAAGCGAGGGCCATGGCGGGCAGAGCCCTGCCCAGCCCAGCATCGGGGAGTCCGGGGCTGCAGCTGCGGAGGAGCAGCCAGTCCCGTTTGTCCTGCCTGCGGGCGTGCGCTCAAGCGACCAGAGCTACCCCCGGACCTGCAGGATGTGCTTCTATGGCGTGGACCCTGTTACTGTTAGCTCACCTGGCTTCACCTACCCCAGGCGCTTTCCTGGAGTCTTCATCTTGTTCGATGAGAACCACTTCGGGTTCATCTGTCTGGCGATGAAATACTTCATCCTGTACAGCAGAGTCCAGAACACCTTCCAGAATGTGGAGGCGCCATCCCCGCAGGCCTTCCTGGACATGCTCAAGAACATTCAGCCCTGACCCCCTGGGAGGAGCAGCTGGCATGCACTTTGAAGATTTGACCTTCTGACCAGGGTGCCCACCTTTGTTTGTTTTTGTGATCCTCACCCGAGGATATTTTCCCATTGATGTTTAGAGAGAGTGGGGGAGAGAGGGAAAGACAAAAATATAAAGAGGACCACACCAAGACACATCATAATTAAAATGCCAAGAGCAAAAGACAAAGAGAATCTTAAAAGCAGCAAGAGAAAGACAGTCAGTTACCTACAAGGGAGTACCCATAGGACTGTCAGCTGATTTCTCAACAGAAACTATGCAGGCCAGAAGGGAGTGGCAAGAAATATTCAAAGTGATGAATGCCAAGAACCTACAACCAAGATTACTTTATCCAGCAAAGCTGTCATTCAGAATTGAAGGTTCAGATAAAGAGCTTCACAGATAAGGAAAAGCTAAAGGAGTTCATCACCACCAAACCAGTATTATATGAAATGCTGAACGGTATCCTTTAAGAAGAGGAAGAAGAAAAAGGTGAAGATAAAAATTATGAACAGCAAATACATATCTATCAACAAGTGAATCTAAAAATCAAGTGAATGAAAAATCTGATGAACAGAGTAAACTGGTGAATATAATAGAACCAGGGGCATAGAAAGGGAGTGGACTGACAATTCTTGGCGGGGAAAGGGGTGTGGGGGTGCAGGAAGAGACTGGACAAAAATCGTGCACCTATGAATGAGGACAGTGGGAGGGGTAAGGGTAGAGGGTGGGGTGGGAACTGGGTAGAGGGGAACTATGGGGGGGGGAAGAGGAACAACTGTAATAATCTGAACAATAAAGATTTAATTTAAAAAAAGAAATAAGATATTTCTTATTTTCATTCTGAGTTCTCACTATCTTATTCATATTACCAAAATGATCCTTTACACACACCAGAGAAACTTTTTTTCATTTGTTTATTTTAAAATATTTATTTATTAAATTGCGGTGACATTGGTCCACATGAACATATAGGTTTCAGGTGTGGGTTTCTGTGTTACAAGCCGTGTATATGGCATCGTGTGCCCACCACCCAACATCAGATCTTCTCCTGTCACCTTACATTAGGATCCCTTCTCGCCCCACCCTCTCAGAGATACTCTTAATCCTTTGCCCTCAAAGTCCTGGTGCCTGAGAGAAAAGTGTGCATTGCAGGACTCTGAGTTGTAGCTAACTAGAGAGAACAGAGAATCGGGGAATTTTAGACCCAGAAATAATCTTAGAAAAAAAATGTTTTTCATTCTCTTTTACTTTCAGACAGCCAGATTTTTGCTGTACCATGCCATCTGGCTAAGAACTCGTTGTAATAACTTTTTAAAAATGATAAAAGTGGCATATATATTTATTTTTTAAAAATTGGAAATGATGATAAAGAACAAAGAACCAGAAAGGACTCACAATCCTCTACCTGTTTTCTTCCCTTATGGGATTCACAGCCATTTAGTTAACCATAGATCTATATTTTTTGCATTACCAGATTGTTTCTTTTTCTTTTCTTTCTTTCTCTTTTTCTTTCTCTTTCCTCTTCTTCCTCCTCCTCCTTCCTCTTTGCTACTTAAATGATGCTGCCAGAAACATCTTTGCTCCCAAATTCTGTTCCATATAATATTACCCCTTAACCCCCTTAGTCTACTTTTCTAGAAATAGCCTTTGGACTCAGAGGATTTGGCTGTTTCTGAGGCTCTCAATCCATCCTGCAATGATTGTCCATGGCTGCCTGAGTCACGAGATAAAATATTGATGAGGAACTTTATGAAAGATGAATCAGGCAGAAAATACCTAAGTGTATCGATCCGTCTCCACATTGCTCACACTCTGACAGCCAAACACTACGCGTGCCCCTTCACTGGATGCAGTAGAAGCGACACAGCCCGGCTCTGAGAGATTCTTGCCAAAGTAGAAAAACAAACACAACGAAACAAAACCAAACCAATGCAAACCTATCACGCTTCCAGCTCTCATCTCAGTTCACAGGACATACAAGAGGGAGAGGAAGAACTTCCACAATGGAACGAGCAAGTCATCAAATACGGGACCTGGGAGAGTCCACTCCACAACTAATTCAGTTCTTTCAACACGTGGCATAACACAGCAGTATGGGTTAAAAGAAATGTAGGGGTGCCCGGCCAGTGTGGCTCAGTGGTTGAGTGTCAACCCATGAACCAAGAGGTCACGGTTCGATTCCCGGTCACGGTCCCCAGTGTGGGGCGTGCAGGAGGCAGCCGATCCATGATTCTCTCTCATCATGGATGTTTCTCTCTCTCTCTCTCTCTCTCTCTCTCTCTCTCTCTCTCAAATCAATTACAAAAATATTTTAAAGAGAAAAAACCAATGTAGAGGCATAACTAGGTTTGATCTACGGACCCTTCCTGGGAAGCTAGAAGAGAGGCCAGAACAGATTTAACCAAAACCGGTCCAGGCTCTTCATTTGCCCACAGTGGGAGCTCCATGCTGAGGGAGCTACCAGCCAACCCCACAGGCGTGGCTTGTGCCTCCTCCGTCAGCAGGTGCTAGTCTGCATCGTCTTAATTTAATACTCCATCCTGCCCCCACCCCCGCAAACACACTGATCTTAAGTGTAAGAATCCAGTCTTCACAATTCAATATATTAGCTGCCGAGTTTCCGTAAGTGCTCTTTATCAGGTTAAAACATTTTCCTTCTAGTTTCCTGGGAGTTTGCATCACAAATGGATGTGGAATATTTTATCAAATGCCTTTCCTATTGAAAAGATTATATGAGTATTGTGGGTTTTTTTCTCTCTCAGTCTGTACACATGGAGAATTCCATTGGTTGATGTTCAAATGTTAAATGAAAGTTGTATTCCTGGGATAAACACCACTTGGCTATGATGTATTACTTGTTTTATTTTTTATCCTCACCTATTTTTTCATTGATTTTTAGAGAGAGTGGAAGGGAGAGAGGAGGCAGAGAGAGAGAGAGAGAGAGAGAGAGGAGAGAGGAAGCATTGATGTGAGAGAAACACATCAATTGGTTGCCTCCCACACGTACCCAACAGGGCCTGGGGATTGGACCTTCCACCCAGGTACGCGCCCTTGACCGGGAATCGAACCTGTAACCCTCTGGTTCGCAGGCCGGTGCTCTAACCACTGCGCACTCCAGCCAGTGCCCCATCCTGAGCCTCAAGTCCCATCCCTCACAACTGACCAATTTATTTTCGCCTCCGGTGCCTTGGCCAGGCCACACGCCCTTGGATTTGCGAACACACGGCCCTGTTCCTAGCCAGTGCGTCCCGACCAGCAAGTCACTGTAGTTTTTGGTCGCGTTCCCATCCTCCCTCCCCGTGTCATTAGTCACATCCTCCTTCCCCTTTCTGCCTTGAATAGGCCGTCATTATGAGGAGGCCAGGCCGGTGTCAGGATTGCCTGTGAGAACCGCAGCGTCAGGCCGTCACCGCGCTGGAGCCGGGGATGGAAAAGGCTGGGAGCCGGGGCCGGCTGGCACCGTCCGGTGAGTCATCGTGGAAACGCTGTCCCCGGATGCTGCCGAGAGGCCCTGGGCGGCTGGTGAGTCCATCTGTCAGATGTGTCATGCGAGATCCTGACCCCCTGACATCCTCCCGCGTTCCAGAACGTGTGGGATGCGGGGCCTTCCGTCTGGTCTCCTGGTGACAATAAAATTGGGGTTGTTTCCTTCTATTTTGGGTTCCCTTGCCGTTTCCAGTGTGTTAAAAGAAAAACACACAAAATGCTTTTTTTCAGATTACAAAAAGAATACGTATTCATTGTACAGAAATTGAAAAAGACAGGGAAATGCACGGAAGAAAATTCCACCACCAGAGATATATAGAGTTAGATATATATATATATATATGGTGGTGGAAATATTTATATATAATTGATTTCAGAGAGGGAGGGAGGGAGAGAGAGAGATAGAAACATCAATGATAAGAATCATTGATCAGCTGCCTCCCGCATGCCTCCCACTGGGGATCAAACCCACAACCCGGGCATGTGCCCTAACCAGGAATCGGACCCTGATGTTCTGGTTCATAGGCTGACGCTCAACCACCGAGCCACACCGGCCGGGCTGGCATTTTTTTAAAGATGGCATTTGCCTTAAGATATTTTCTGGATGATAGCGTGTATAATACTTTTCCAAGTTGTTTTTTAAAAACTCTAACAGTGTAGCTCACACAGTCCTCATTTTTGAAAGCATCAGATTATATCATGTTTGCCCTGGAGGAGAACTTACATAAGATACCCTAGTTAAACACATTCTGTCTAAAAATGAGAAAAACCAATCCCAAGAGGGTCTTTGGCCCCAGGCTCCCAGCTCCGAGCCCCGGAGTCAGGAATGGAGCCCTGGGTTTTTGTCGCAGCTTCCTGCTGCTTGGTGACCCGCCATGTCCGTGCTGGCCTTGTCCGTGCTCCCCTCCCACAAGATCTGGAAGGACTTTGGCCTCACAGGCAACGGGCCTGGAGGAAATGCCCATGAGTTCCCAGGCTACCAAATAGGAAATCTGCCCTGGACTTCCATCTTGAGCCAGGCGGCCCTGTGGAGGAGATGGAATTTGCAGTTCAAGGTCACTCTATTGGGAAAACAGCCATTGTCACTCATTCCCAGTAGGACACATCGGCCAAAGCTCTGATGGAGGCCATTTGGCAGTAGCTGGCCCAGTTACTTTCAGAGTTAGACACCTTTTGTTGTTGTTAATCCTCACCTGAGGATATTTTCCCGTTGATTTTTAGAGAGAATGGAAGGGAGGGGGAGAGACGGAGAGAGAGAAGCATCGATGTGAGAGAGACACAGGGATTGGTTGCCCCTCGCACGCGCGTGTGTCATTTCGTATCTGTGCTAGTACCTCTGTAAGCTAGAATCCCAGACCTGAGATTGCTGCCCTGGCCGGTTTGTCTCAGTGAATAGAGCATCAGCCCTCGGGCTGAAGGGTCCTGGGTTCGATTCCGGTCAAGGGCAGGTATCTCGGTTGGGGGCTCCATCCCCAGCAGGGGGCAGCCGATGGATGATTCTCTCTCATCACTGACGTTTCTAACTCTCTCTTCCTCTCCCTTCTTCTCTGAAATCAATAAAAAGATATTTAAAAAAAAATAAGCAAAGAAAATAAACACACCTCTCGAGACAAAAAAAAAATGTCCATTGATGGGAGATGTGACGGGGTCAAGGGGCGCTGTTCCCATGCGGGATAGAAACGGCCTGTCTGTGGCTAGAATTCCTGGGACCACAGCCCGGCTGCAGGCTGGTCTCCACAACTGAAGCGCCAGCATCACCCACCGCAGCGACCAACCCACAGCACATGCTTCCCAGCATGCCCAGCGGCTGATGAACAAGGCATCGCTTCTGGGCTCCAGCGTCACAGGTGGCACCTGCTGGTGGTGACTGGCCTGCTCTCCCCAGGCCCGGGACAGCTGTGACCTGCAGGGGGGCCCCTGTGGTTCCCCAAACCGCGTCCCTTCCTCCAGAGAGCTGCCCCCGGGCCCTTTTTGTGACACGGTCCGGAATGTGTGGCTGCGATGCGGACAGGTGCTCCAGCACCTGTTGGGGTGTGGACTGGGCTGTCACGTGCCACCTGACATGAGACCTGAGGAGCTGTACTGGTCTTAAGGTTTTCTCTAGAATGTGGATTTTTTTTGCCTCCCTAGAAGGGCTCCTCCCTGGATGCAACCCTGCCTCCCCAGCCCCTATAGACACTCCCCTGGAGCTCGATGTCAATCCATCACCCTCGCTGGCAGGTAACTTAACATATGTCTTAAGTCTACATCTGAACTCGCCTTTTTGTTGTTGCTGTTAATCCTCACCCGAGGGTATGTTTTCCATTGCTTGTCAGAGAGAGTGGAAGGGAGGGAGGGAGGGGAAGAGAGAGGGAAACATCGATGTGAGAGAGACACTTCAATTGGTTGCCTCCTACACATACCCCACTGGGCCAAGGATCGAACCTGCAACCCAGGGTCGTGCCCTTGACCAGGAATCATACCCGAGACCCTTCAGTGCACAGGCCAACACCCTATCCACTGAGCAACACCGGCCAGGGCCACATCTGAACTATCTTTACTTCCTTCATTGAATTGATGGCAATGTTTTTTGCTTAGAGTAGGCACTCAAAAATACTAACAGAAAAAAGGATGGCAACCATATTCACATTTATTCAATGGCATTGCTCATATCTGAAGGCTCATCTATGTGCCACTTTACTGGAAATTGATTTGGCTATCATTTTAAAGAAAAGCTTTAAGTTGGCTGTGGCATTCGATGATCCCTTGCCTCTTACATTCCGATGTTTTTGCAGTTTTCTTTTATAATGTTTTTATATTGTGTGCATTTTGAGAAAGAAAAAGGAATACTCAGAAAAACATTTTAAATGGTCCACATGCTTACTATACTGGTAACTGCTTTTAAAAAATGAAAAAAAAACACACCAAAAAACATGTACATGGCCAGAACGTTTAAACCAGTGGTTCTCAACCTTCCTAATGCCTCGACCCTTTCATACAGTTCCTCATGTTGTGGTGACCCCCAAGCATAAAATTATTTTCGTTGCTACTTCATCACTGTCATTTTGCTACTGTTATGAATCATAATGTAAATATCTGGTATGCAGGATGTATTTTCATTGTTACAAATTGAACATAATTAAAGCATAGTGATTAATCACAAAAACAATATGTAATTATATATTCAATATGTTTTCCAATGGTCTTAGGCGACCCCTGTGAAAGGGTCGTTCGACCCCCAAAGGGGTCGCGACCCACAGGTTGAGAACCGCTGGTTTTAAAACAAGTGTGGGGCCCTTTCATCCAAGAGCCTGCTGTTAAAGCGTTTCTTACCATGGCCCTGGCCGGTGTGGCTCAGTAGGTTGCAGCATTGCCCAGTGCACCGAAGGGTTTCAGGTTCGATTCCCGGTCAGAGCACATCCCCAGGTTGTGGGCTTGACCCCCAGTAGGGGGCGTGCAGGAGGCAGCCGATCCATGATTCTCTCTCATCATTGGTATCTCTGTCTCTCTCTCCCTCTCCCTTCCTCTCTGAAATCAATAAAAATTTATTTAAAAAATAGCCCTAGCTGGTGTGGCTCAGTGGATAGAGCACCAGCCTGTGAACTGAAGGGTCCTGGTTCGATTCCGGTCAAGGGCACATGCCTGGGTTGCGGGCTCGATCCCCATTGGGGGGCGTGCAGGAGGCAGCCAATCAATGATTCTCTCTCATCATTGATGTTTCTATCTCTCTCTCCCTCTCCCTTCCTCTCTGAAATTAATAAAAATATATTAAATATATATATTTTTTAAAAAATCAAAGAACAAAAGGTGAAACATTGGGGTCTTTCTGTAACCTCAGCTCTGCCCCTGTATTCGGTTGCGGACCACGTATTCTAAAGAGCAGTTGCTCCCCAACGCACCCCATTACAGATGCAAAGACCAGGACGGGGGGATTCTGGGGGAAGATTTTTTTTATTTTTCATTTTTATTTTTGGCACGCCCAGTCCACCTCCTCCCAGCTGCTGCAGGCCGCAAAGGCTGCTCCAGGGGAGGCCCGGGCCCCTTGAAGCCTCGCGCTTCATTCCCGCAACGTGCCGCGGCACGCCTGCCTCCCGCAAGGGCTGTTTGCATTCCTGCAGATCTGTGCGCGATAAATACCTGATCGCTTTCTGGGGCCCTTCGCCACCCTGGGCCGAGGGGCGCTGTCCGCCTTCATCTGCGCGCTGCCTCGCAGATAGAAATGATCAAATGAAGTCAAGACAAGGATCAAGCCTCATAAAAATCTTGCCCGCAGCAAGTACCAGCAAAAAAGCGAGCCGTGCCAAGGCGGTGCGCGGGCCAAGCCGAGACAGGGGTTGTGCAACCGCCCAGCAGGGGTGGAAATCTCTGACAAACACAGGGGCCGCGTTGGAAATGGGAGCATCGAAAGGAGGCCTCATAAAAAAAAAAAAAAAAAAGTCATTCGGATCGTTGGCTCATGTGAACCTGGAAAACCGCGCTTTCTGACCTCCCGTGTGTTGTGTTTTTTTTTTTTTTCTTCCTGTGTCAAGCCCGGGATAAAATAGATTTTCCATTCTCGGGTTTTCTGGGTTGGTCACTTTGGCTCGAACCTGAACCGAGCTTTCAAGCGGTTGCATCAGACCAGAATGTTCCACGTGTTGCCTCTGCCCGGTGGCAGAGAAAGGTCCATTCTTGGGCTCAGGGGACCTTCACCGGAGGCCTACTATGTGTCAGGTCCTCCTCAGCCAGGCTCTGGCGAAGGCAGGAGGTGAGTAAGACGCAGCCACGCCTGCAGGCCGGGCCTGGGATGAAAGAAGATGGTCTGAGAAGAAAGGCTGGGCGCCAGGGGTGTGGGGGGGCCCCCGGGGACCCACCAGCGGAAGCTCTTAAGGTGAGGGCTCCCATTAACCAGCGCAGTGGCTCTGGCTAATGAGAGAAGCCATTGAAGTCTGGGTTCTGATCTCTTCCTGTTCACCCTGCTGCTGGCGCAGAAGGGACCCCACCCGGAGAAATACGAGGTGATTGACACCTGCCACCTGCCAGTGGACAGAGGAGCCGGGTAGCAGTCTATTGGTCACATGTGCTCACAGCCTGGGCGGGAGGGCCGCGTGGAAGCAGGGTGCACTCAGGAGCGGAGTGAGCCAGCAAGGACTCTGGGGTGCAGGCTGTGTCGTAACAGGAGGGTGAGAGGACCCTGGTTCCTGCAGGCGGAGGAGCTGTGCTTGTTTGAATGACGGTGTGGGCTGGCAGGGACATGGCACCTACTAGGGTTAGGGCCCGGTGGGCGTGGCTGGTCTGGCTGACAGGGGAACTCGCCGGGGACGGGCATGCATGTCTGCTGAGAATGGGAGGTCATGGTTAAGACTCTGGGACCCTGGGAGGATAGCGCAAGGAGCCCGGCCCGTGTGGCTCAGTGGGTTGAGCGTCGTCCCAGTGGGAGGTCATGGTTCAAGCCTGCAACCTGACTGGGAATTGAAGGGTGACCTCCTGGTTCATGGGTCAACGCTCAACCCCTGAGCCACACCGGCCGGGCTGTTTATGTTTTTTTCTTTTCTTTTTTTAAAAATATATTTTATTGTTTTTTTACAGAGAGGAAGGGAGAGGGATAGAGAGTTAGAAACATCGATGAGAGAAACATCGATTCAGCTGCCTCCTGCACACCTCCTACTGGGGATGTGCCCGCAACCAGAGTACATGCCCTTGACCGGAATTGAACCGGTGGAGAGAGATCATGATCTCATCTATAAGGGGTAGATGTGGGTGGAATATTCGGCGATTTGTGAATGCAACCCTGTTTTAAAATGTTTGTTTTTATTGATTTCAGAGAGAGAGGGAGAGGGAGAGAGAGAGAAAGATCAGTGATGAGAACATGGATCAGCTGCTTCTGCACATGCCTACTGGGATGAGCCCGCACCCCGGGCACGTGCCTGACCGAGAATCAAAC
>NW_005871573.1:431166-434994 GCF_000147115.1 Myotis lucifugus | reverse complement strand
GCCACACTGGCTGGGCTGCAGCCCCTTTTTGGATGGAACACAGAAAGTGGAAATAGACTCAAGGTTTGGAATGACTATAATTGCCATGTGAATGTCTTGTGGGTTGAGGAGAGAATCACAAAGCCTGAATAAACCCTGTGCGGAAGGAAAAACACAACCTACCAAAAGGACAACACAGGATAGGAACTGCAAGACTTATTTGAAGTCCGATTGTATAAAAACATCCAGCTGCCAAAGACTCGGGCTCTTACATGTTTTAAGTTTATTTAATCTTTATGTCGACTCTGACATGTTAAGAATATACACTGAGCAAAGGAGAGGTCTTTGATCTCCTCCGTTGGACTGAATTCATCATTTTCATTATCAGGCATTCAAGAATAAAAGACCGTGTGATATGCAAATGAGAGGATTGGAAACAACATTTCTAATGCTGGAAAAATGATGTCATGGACAGCCCAGCCGGTGTGGCCCAGTGGTTGCAAATCACCCTCCCCCCGCACGTCCCCTCCACACACAATAGCCTGCCAGCCCCTTTGAACCAAGCGCTGCTCTTTCTCACCTCCATATTGCAGTGCCTAGTACAGCGGTTCTCAACCTGTGGGTCGCGACCCCTTTGGCGGTCAAACGACCCTTTCACAGGGGTCGCCTAAGACCATCGGAAAACACATATTGAATATATAATGACATATTGTGTTTGTGATGAATCACTGTGCTTTAATGATGTTCAATTTGTAACCATGAAAATACATCCTGCCTATCAGATATTTACATGACGACTCATCACAGTAGCAACATGACAGTGATGAAGTAGCCACGAAAATAATTTTATGCTTGGGAGTCCCCACAACATGAGGAACTGTATGAAAGGGTCGCGGCATGAGGAAGGTTGAGAACCACTGGCCTTAGTACCATGTGAGTCCCTGGAGCTCAGACACACCTGAGGGCTTTCGAGAGGCCAGAGAGAGCTGGAGGGCCCACAGGTGCCGCTCCTCACAGTTTACCTCCCAGAGGAGGGCGGCTATAAGTGCGCACATGTGGGCTACGCCACGTTGTGTGCCGGGAATTGCTGGAGACGCTGGAGTTCAGGTACAGTTACTGTCATGACAAATAAGACTGATTCTGTTTTGCTAATGGATTTAGCGGTGCCGTAGAATTCTTCAACTTTTCCTTCCTTCCTTCCTTCTTACCACTCCCTGCAATTCCCCGACAACTGCTTTGATGTGGTGGGGAGAGAGGTGCTCGCTTAGGGGGATGCAAGCTCTTTTCATCTCTGCTTCGGCTGGACTCGCCGCCAAGTTCTCAGCCTGCCTCTCTGGAGGGACCGACAGCATTGGAAAGGGTAGGAGGTGGTGTGAGCGCCGTGGTCTGAAGAGTTGGCCTTTGCAAGGGCGGGGGCATGGGGTGGAGCCGCGAGGAGGAAAACCTCTTTTGGAGCAGTCTCCTTCCCCTTCCGGGATGAGGCACAGGTGGGGAGGAGGGAGCCCCTGCTCACTGTCCCCCCACCTCAGACCCTAGGCTTTGAAGGGAACGAGTCAAACTCCTCTTTTCCTGGAGCGGAGGAGCCAAACCCAGCTGGGTTTGCAGCGTCCGGGCCGGTTAAAGAGCACGATTTCCACTTTTGCTGAGTGACACCAAATTTTAACGTGTTTCCAAAACGTCCCCCTAGCCCCCCGCTGCTGGCTCCTCTGAACCCCCTCCATTGTGGGCTCTGAGCAGCATGCAGCTTTATTTTTCAGTGTCTGGTGTTGGGTTTCCCCCGGTACATGGCCTCCTCCTTCAGGGAGGAAGCCTGCGAGCCTCCAGCTTCCTCTGCCCACAGCCTCTGGGAGCCTGCTCACCCACCCCATCCCTTGGTTTTAAAGTTCTATGGGAAGGAATGCGTCATCTCCAGGTGAAAACGAGCATTCGCTTTGTGTCCATTGCATTGGGGGTGCAGACGTAGGCAAGCGTGGCCTTCGAATGGCTGCAGAGGGGAGCAGCCTGCAGGACACAGGGGCCACAACGGTAACCCCACAAAACAGGACAGCTGTGTGTCCCCAGCTCATCTCCTTGGCTCCTCTCTCAGGAAAGGCGCAGGCAGGGCGGTTAGTAAGTAGTTCAAGTCCCCAGTGCCCTCCTCTCAGCCCTGTGACCTCCGCTTCCCTTTCCTTTTCTGTAAAATGGGAACAGAAACTGAATCTAGTGCGTGGCGATGTTGTAAGAGCTGGTGAGCAATGTCTGGCACACAGTTTAGTGCTCAAGGCGTACTGGCTATGCCTCTATTAGTAATTAATTATTACTAATAGGAAAGATTAGGAGGTTGTGGCTCTCCTGGGTCTTGGTGAGCTTGGCTGGGCAATCCCAAAGGCCCTTCGAGGCCCCTTCAAACCCTACCCTCTCCGGCCCGGGTACCGTTGCGATTGCTCAATGAGGTTAACCTGGCGGCCGCCAAGGCGTGGACACAGGTGCGGCCCTGACCACAAACAGGGCGTGGGCTTCGGCTTGGCCAGCCGAGGTCGGGAGAGGCCAAGTGTGCCGTCCGGGCGGGGGCTGGCCCGGCCCCAGAGCCCGGCAGGGGGCGTCTGGGGCGCCGTCGGGCAAGAGACCTCATGCTCCGGCCCCGCCCCCCGGCGTCCCGAGTTGGCTGCCACTGGCGGCCTCGCGCGGTCATTGGCCACGGGCCGTGTCACTCTAGCAGCTCGGGGCCCGCCCCCGCCGGCTGGTCAGGGCGGTGGGGGCAGCCGGGCGCGACGCTACCGGGCCGGCCCGCCCTGGGAGCCGCCCCAGCCCTCATCAAATGACCAGTATCCCTCCCTGGAGAACACGGCCCTTCAGAGGAAGGCCAGCTCCATCCCGCAGCCCGGCGCCAAGCCGCCGTCATCTCCCTTCCTGTGCCGGGTGATCCGTCTCCTAACCCACCCGGAAAAACATAGTCCGCCCTCCTGTCCTTGCGGAGTGGCGCTCGCTCCCCATCGGCCTGCCTCCCTCAGCCCTCGCCAGTGCCTCCCCCCTACCCAGGACTCTAGGGCCCCCCGAGGAGAGAGAGCAGGTCCCTAGGGACGGCTCATGGGAGAAGCGAGCCGGGCATCCGGGGGAGAGGAAGGCGAAGGCGAGGCTGGCGGAGGGACACCGCGGTCGCCGGCGCAGTGCGCATGCGCGCGGGCAGGAACGAGTTCCGGTCTGGCCCGGGCCTGGCTCCTAAAAATAGCCCCGGTGTGGGGATCCGTGCGCGGCGGTCCCGGCGAGTCCCGGGCTGAGGGAGGGAGGCGTCTCCGGGCGACGCGGTGCTGGCGGCGGGTCCTGGCTGCGGCGTGTGCACGCCTGCCCGCGGCTTGGGGACACGGTGAGGGCCGCTGGGGCTCGGGGCTCGGGGCCGGGGGTGCCGGACCGGGCGGCCTTCCGACGACGGGGCCGGCCGGGGGCTATGGCTCGCTGGGGCGGGATGCAGGGCGACCGAGGCACGGAGCCCGCTGGCCCCGGCGACGCTGGGACAGGGCGGCGTCCGGCTGGCGGGAGGCCGTGGCGCGGGCTGGCGGCGCTGGGGCGGGCGGGGTGCGGGGAGGCGGCTCTGGAGGGGGTCGGGTCGAGTCCGGTCCGCACCGAGGGGCCAGGAGCCCCTTGGGGGTGTTGTCTGGGTGCTTCGTGGTCAGTTCTTTCTCGGATTTGGGCCCAGGTGAGTCTTCTGGACGTTCATGGGCGGACAATGGAAATCGGGTTAAGAGTACCCCGGTACTCTTAATTTTAAAACCGAGACTATCTCTTTTTAGCTATAGCAGATACGGGAGGAGGTTACCATACGTCTCAACCTTTAATCCACTATGTTGTTATCTTCGAATATTTTTCTATTGT